>NC_137817.1:44796191-44868691 GCF_963921795.1 Nannobrachium achirus
GTTCAGGGGGAGGGTAAGGCTAGGCCAGGTTTATTTTTGAGCGGTGGTCACACCGTCTCCATAGCGTGGCCGTGTGTGTAGGTATGCTTGTTTGTGGGTGGGTGGGTCTGTCTGTCTGTATGTTGCCTCAATCCTGTGGTGTAGTACCTTTTCTGACCACACATGTTAAGGGAGGGGCGCTGTTTTCAGGCCAGGCCAGGCACACACACACACACACAGGGGGGAAGGGGGGGGGGGGGGGGGGGGGAGCGGGGGGGGGGGGGGGGGTAAAACCACCGCTCAGTTCACACAGGTGTGATTTTTTACCAGTTACGAGCGGCTGCCGCCTGAAAGTGTTTTTTTTTTAGGGCGGTTTGAAAGGATGTTAGGGATTGGTACTCCTTTAAGGCCTTCTGTAAAGTGTTCCACATTTGGTGGTATAGTAGTAGAACGAGTTTAACCCTTTGTTTGAGTTGACTCTGGGTTGAACGTGATCTGTGGCGCTGCCTCTGGTGTTGCAATTGTGGACATCCTTGACATTTTTAAAGTAGCTTGGTTCTTGCCTTCTTTTCAAGAATTGTAGCTCAGAGCTCAGACTGCTGCTTTTTTCTTCTTTGTGTTATCTCATCGACTCTTGCCCTTTGGCCTGGTCTGACTCCGACGGGGTCCTCTTTCTTGAGCCTGGTGTGGCTGGGCTCTGTCCCCCTTCTTGGGACTGCTGCTTCTACGGTAGTGGAACACGGTGAGCAGAACCCACAGGTCAAACAGAGTCAATACTACAAACCGCACCAAAACCTGCAAGTCTCCAGTGGTCACGATGGTGGTATAAATGCGTGCCATATACGTGTAGGTACACAGGCCCCAGGACAGGGCACTAACCTTGCCCGAGTCCTTGGACGTCCACAGGTCCAGCAGAACACCGAACTTAGTGGACGCGCTGATGAACGTGCACAGACTCATGGCCAGGTCCACGATTAGCGCGTGCGCAATGAGCAGTCGCCAGCCCGCGACAAACACCATGGTGTAGATGACGCCGTGCCGCAGTATGCCGTTCTGGTGGAGAACCAATGACAGAATGATGATTTGTATCGCAATGAGGGCGGGATACTCCATGTATGATGTAGCTGGATAGTCATAGTACATCTGGTATGTAAGAACAACAACTAAGACCATTAGATTTAGCAGCAGCCTGTTGGGGCTAACACCAGCAGTTGACGCGTCCCGCATCAGCAGTAAGATAATGTGCGGAATCTTCAACCACAAGCACACGAACAGCGTGCTGTAGTTAGCGACGTGCAACAACAAGTCTGCCATTTTCGGTTTACTTCCGTGTACTACAGAGCTGAGAGAGAGAGAGAGAGAGAGCACTGTTGCCAACTCCCCTGTAAAGGAAGTAGCTAGTCTGGCTCTCCCAGAAGTGTGTGTGTGTGTGTGTGTGTGTGTGTGTGTGTGTGTGTGTGTGTGTGTGTGTGTGTGTGTGTGTGTGTGTGTGTGTGTGTGTGTGCTAGCAGCAGGGGGAGGAGGAACTGAGCCGAGGATGCCAGAGAGGGAGAGAAAAGAAAGAGAAGGGGCGTGCACGTTTGTGTGTCACTGAGGAGCTAATCTCTCAAGAACAGACTGAAAAGCACCTTTTCTTTGACAGTGGCTCGCCAGATTGCTGAGGAGTTAGCCTAGGGTCCCTTCACTTTTCAGGGTTTGATCCAGTCGGGAGCGGAAACCACTCTACATCATGTTGTAGTCCTAAACAGACTACACTTTGGCCAGAACTATCAAACCGGAAACAGTTTTAACCCAAAATAATTCCCCTGTGCCCAAGGACATACTTTTAGGGCCTAATAAACCCCTTGATGCGGCGTAGTTTTGCTTGTGGAAAATTCGTTTGGTATATGCATCTTTTAGTCCAACTCGTAGCGACTGGCAAGACTACACTAGGCTACTCAAGCATTTTAACAGGGATTGGGGAAACAAACGGGGGGAACCAAAACAAAGCGACGCCGCTTCTTCTGCTTGTGGTTTCCACCTAGACAGGATCAAACTGCCTGTTGTAAACGATCACCAGGCTTTCCCCCGAGAAAGCCTGGTGACGCGAAGTTACTGAGGAGCAGAGTCGTCTAATCAGAGTTCTGCCATTGCGGGGTCAGAAACAGTGCTGGTCATGTGGTTCATTGTCACTTTACCCCTCATAGAAGTGATGTCAATTGGGTATGGCAGGGGTATGCAGCTGCCATACCATGGGTCCAGGGGGGGAAATAAAAGTTACTTTTAAATATAAATCCATGAATGTCTCTTTGTCTATCTGTGCTGGTCTCTAGGGGGTCTGGAAATTTGCTAAATCTAGCGACAAAACCTAGGATGGCAACACTTGCTGAGAGAGAGAGAGAGAGAGAGAGAGAGAGAGAGAGAGAGAGAGAGAGAGAGAGAGAGACAGAGAGGGACAGAGAGAGACAGAGATAATTGAATTAAATTGAATTGAATTGAAATTAATTGAAATGAATTGAGAGAGAGAGAGAGAGAGAGAGAGAGAGAGAGAGAGAGAGAGAAGGAGAGATGGAGAGAAAGAAGGGATGGGGTCGGTGGGGTTACGGTACGAGAAACAGTTACAAATAACATTTGAACAAATAGCAATACTTGGAGACAGAAATAAAGGGTATGTGTGCCCTGCATGTCCACACACACACACACGCGCACATACACATACAACCACAATGAGTATGCTAGAGAAGATGCAGAACAGGGTTTGTTTATCCCTTCAAGGACCCAAAACAGACTTCATGGTCATAGTTAGCCTATCATAGATTGTTATTCAATATGAATAAAATAGACCTCCAAAGTCACTTGGTTTTATTGGACTTTGTTGTAATGGACTGTTGGTGCCATCATGGAACTTAAAAGACAACTCATGAACCAAGCGGCCACAGTCTCGGGGCGGGTCTTGGCAAAACATTAATGTAGCGGTTAGAACGCTTACCTGATCTCCGTAATGCAAAACAGTTGATCGGTTGACATGGTTAGCCTGTGGGTCTCAATCTTTTCAGGCCGTGAACCCCTGCACTAAATAACAATAGGTTAATTGTCCTACTTATATTGATCCCCAAATGACTGTCCATGGGGTCTATTAGGCAGAAATGCCCCTGTTGTCCAGTTTCCCCAGCAGACCCCAGCAGCCGTCAAAGCATAAAGTGGAGGCCATAAGCAATTTTTCATCTATTAGCTGTCATTGTACACACATTCATGCCTTGGTTGTCCCACACACGCCGTCGTAGTCTGCCAAACAGATGTTATGCTGTTATGTGTTTTGCCAAGTCCCGGAAAAGACGCGCTGTGATTGACCAGTACAGTCACTTTGATTGTCAAATGCTCACCCCAAAACATGATTGACTGTAGCTGCTTGTGTGGGACAACCAAGGCATGGATGTGTGTTCAGTGACAAGACTACTAAATAAGAGATTCATGAGAGTGAAAAAAAATAATTGTAGCAATAGGCTTATGGGCTCCACTCTATACTATGAGGGCTGCTGGGATCTGCTGTGGAAACGACAGGGGCATTTCTGCCTAATAGACCCCATGGACAGTCATTTGGGATCAATATTTCTTTTTCTTCCCAAAATATATACAGTATAGAAGTAGGAAAATTAGCCTAGATGTTATTGAGTGCGGAGTTGTCCTTTAAATTGACACTACTACTAAGCCTACAAGCCTAATAAGGACTAATAGGACTTCTACTAATAATAATAATAATAACTTTATTTACATGGCACTTTTTAAAACATACAAAGTGCAAAGTAAGGTAAAATAAAGCACAATGGTTCAACAAGCATGTAAAACACATTTTAGTAAACTAAAAGGAGACCAAAAGAACGTTGGTCTCAGTGCAGATATCAACAAGTAAACAGATACAAACATACGCAACAGAGTTGACAAATGAGGTGATATATAGGGCAGTGGTTCTCAACCAGTGGTCCGGGTGTTCCAGCTAAATGTTGGAGAGTTGGTAACCAAATGGACCCTTGGAGATCTTTAACTCTTGAGAGCATAAAATGAAACCAAGTGGACCCGTACGGGTCCGTTTGGTTTCATTTTATGCTCTGAAGAGTTGAATTATTGTTAAACATCTGCATTACTTAATTTACAAGAAGTCTATACAATTAGACAATGTAGAAGGATTGTTATTTTGATCAACGCCTGTTATTTCTCCTATGGTACCAACATCAATACATCGTATCCAACAACAAAATATTCTTGTTTTAGGTCTGACATGTTGTCTCATCAAATGGTGGTCTGTGCCTCAAATGCAGAATGAATAATGGTCCTTGATGTGAAAAGGGTTGAAAACAACTGATCTTAGGGGAAGTCTTTCCTGAACAAATGTGTTTTCACAAGCTTTAAAAGATGACAGAGAATTGGCTTTTCTGATTGCCAAGGGTATGGCGTTCCATAGCCCAGTTGGCTCCCAAACCTTTTAGCTTGTGACCCAAAGGTCACTGGCAAAGTTAGACATTTGCCCGTGACCCAAACTAGTGAAAACAGCAGATCTACAAGCTCACAACGGGTCGCTTCTTGCCACATTGTGAGCTTGTGGATCGGCTGTTTTCACTACTTCTTAAACATTTGTTTTATAATGTTTTGAATTTCTTACATTTTTCTTTTATGTATTAATGAAATGACTTAGCTTTTTGGGGAATATTTGTTGAAAATGTTTTGAAATAATAATTAAAAACAAAATAGGAAACCAAAAAATTAAGGGGCCCAAAAAAATATGTTAGCGTCAACGTCCCGACCCACTGTTCGGGAACTAGTGCCATAGCCTACTGTCATCTGGGGACCAGGACCACCCCAAAATAAATAAATAAATAATAATAATAATAATAATGTGGGGCCGACCCACAGGTCGAGAACCACTGCCTTTTGAAGTCTTCAGTCAGTCTCTGTATCTCTTCTTCGGCCCTCCTGCTGGGCCTCGATCATCCCAGCCCAGAGAGTTTATGAGACCGACAGTAAGAATCCAGAGTGTTAGTGTTTTAATTAGGGTCCACCCCCCCCCCCCTACACTCTCAGCTTTAAATTAACACTATGGATTTTTACCATGAAGTTCTAGAGCATTGAGATGCAGTGCAGTCCCCGAGTCATTCTCTTCCTCGTCATCACCTCCTCCCCCTGTTTTATGTCAACCATTGATACTTTATGGCAGTGTCTTTGTGAGCAGGCATGGTTTATAGTCAGCGGCTGTGTGGCTGGATCACTGGAGAGCATAAAGTCCCGGTCTGACTGGAACTTCTTTGAGCCCAAGACAAAGAGCCTCCCCACACAGATGTCATCTGAGCCAAACTTTGGCTAACCTTGTCAAAGCTATAACCACTTAAGCCCTATTTTATGCTTCTTCGTATTAAGTGGGGTAAATGGCTAATCTAGCGCAAAACTAGATGTACCGTTTAGCCCAAATGTTAAAGGCTCACTATAAACTTACTGTATGCCTTGCCCAAAATAGGCAGGCCTACTGTGCCTGCATGTTGTCAGTTTTTGTTAAATAGCTCAATATAGAGGGTATGCACGTCACGTGACATCATCATCATACCCGGAAGTTAAGCAGGAGCACCTAGAGTGGCAAAAAACTACTTACTGGCCTTGACAGCCCATACATCCAAACAGAAAAACCCTATCTGATTGCATTAAATGACGTTAAACTCACTTTGCCATTCACTTTAAGCATATGCATACCCTCTATTCTGTTAGTAATCACTAGAGGGTTGCGGCCCTTCGGGCCGCTCCCATCTAGTTAAAAAAAAAAAAAAAAAAGTTAAAAAAAAAAAAAAAAGTTTAAAAAAAGAAAAAGTAAAAAAAAAAAAAAAAGAAAAGAAAAATTGTGGCGGAACTATTGTGCCGCAGCGCACGTTTCCGGTCGGACATATTTGACCGCCGGACGCACTGGAGAGAAGTGACTGTTATGCCTCTGCTATTTCTCACTGTGGAGGCAGCAGCAGCAGCACGCACATGCAAACACAGTGGTGTCAAATTTCACTCTCTCTCTCTCTCTCTCGCTTGCCCACCCCCCCTCCCCTGTTGCCTCCTCTCTCTCGTGCTTAGCGAATGAGCGGACGGCATAGAGGTGGGCGGTATTATTCCCTACGTCCTTCTCCCTACCGTTGAGTTGAAGTAGAGTTGGAGTGGATGCAGAGTGGGCGTGCCATGGGCTTGGAAGTGGGATGCTGCTTTAAGCCAATTGTAAATATAAGATTGCTACTGTATATTAGTCTCTCTAACTATGGAGTAAACATCCACCACTGACTGGTACACAGACAATCTACCACTGTGTCCAAGGGACTGAATTACTGTGGTGTCAGAAGTAATGGCACAAAGACAAGGGGTTTAGTTGCATACAAAATGCTTTATTCTATAAAAAAATATTTCATTCATGTCATGGAACAGAGATGAAAATAGACAGCACCCATACTCTCTGACACTCGCATGATGTCCACATCATGTTCTATCAAACTCCTATCAGACAACAGGTGTCTTCGTTAAAATAGGTCTACCAGAGCAGTGGTTCTCAACCTTTTCAGGCTGTGACACCCCAAAATATTCATATTTGAACTAGGGACCCCCACTCTAATGACAAGCACTTGGAATTGTAGGAGTTGAGGCATTCAATTTAGTTATACTTGGTTCCACAGATGTGAAAATAGCCTTGAGAGCTTGTAGATTGGCTATTTTCACAACTTTTGTGGGGACCTCAGTGGGGGTCCCGTCCCACAGGTTGAGAACCACTGCACTAGAGGAAAGAAAACAAGGGGATAGGATGTAAGGAGACTACAAGGGCAAACTAAAGGTTAGATGTTAGAATGCTCCCCTCTAGTGGTAAGATGAGGCAACAGCATGTTGACTTTCTTCCCCTCTGGGTTTCATGGTGGGACAAAAGGAACATTTTTGTCTCCACCAGCCGAAGGCTGAGGGAGAGTATGTTTTCCCCTCCGTCCGTCCGTCCGTGCGTGCGTCCTCGCAGTTTGTGAGCAGCTAATCTCAGTCACCGTTGGCCCAATTGCTGCCAAACTGAGCACACACACTCCCTGGATGCCAATCTAGAACCTCTGCCCCACATTTTTCAAATCAGCCTCATGGTGGCGCTATAACAGGCCGATTTGTGTGGCCTGGTTGTTACCAGCTAATCTCCGGCGCCGTTGGCCCGATCGCTGCCAAACTGAGCACACACACTCCCTGGATGCTAATTCAGAACCTCTGCCCCACATTTTTTAAATCAGCCTCATGGTGGCGCTATAACAGGCCGATTTGTGTGGCCTGGTGGAGACCTGTGCTCGGAAGAGCACTGCTTCTAGTTTAAATTGATCTCACCTTGAGCTCTGTTTGTGAGTGAGAGAGATGGCAGTGAATGTATTCTATAAATAATCCTTCATGTACACTTAAACATTATTGCTGTACAAAAGCCAATAAATAAACATTTGTGTACAAAAATGACTAGCTGCTGCAAACCATAATGTAATGTAATGGGCTGCAGCCTTTCGATTCTCTATGGTCTTTGTCCAATTTAAATCTATTTATATAAAGTGGAATGAATGAATGAAAGCATCCCAGATACATTAAAAAAGAGGACCTTTAAGTTTACATTCACATTATGGTGGGTCAAAGTAGTCAATAAGACCGCAAACAGTACCTGTCAGAACCAGGGGCCGGTCCTAGTTGAATAAGACTTTTTTGGACATTTAAAGTCATTAGGGAGATGACCGCAGTAGGTAAACAGAATGCTAAAACAATTAAAGCTACAATCCAGGATATATTTGAACAAATAAAACAATTATAACCAATCTGTATGGTAGACAAAACAAAACAATATAGGCTAGCTAGAACACAAAAGTAGGAATCAAAAAGATCCCAAAAAGGCAGCACATCCAAAACTCCAAAACAATAGAGGACCCTGGGGAAGGTAGTATTTCCACTTTTTTTATTGGCACACACCAAGGCTCTGATGAAGGCTCATAGCCGGAACGCGTAAGCGTTCATTTATTGGTGTGTGCCAATAAAAAAAGAAATGATAGTACTTTGTTTTGGATGTGCTACGTTTTGGGCATTTTTCTTATTTAATATAGCTAGCACATCAGCCGTGGTTTGAGGTGGTCTCTCCACTCTTCCACTGACACATTCAGACCCTGGGGTCAATTGTCAATCTGAAGCAGACGGCGCACCGGACTGGAGGATCAAGTTAGAAGAACCGTTCTGGATCGGGGGCCACTTGAAAATCCCCAAAATCGTCCGTGGCCACATGCATTTACGGAGCATGTTCGTTTAGATCAATTGTGTGCGTTCTGGCTTGGCTCAATGGAACTAACACATTATAAACATTCTTTTTTTTCTTCTTCTTCTTTTTTTTATGTTAACTCAGTTACTGCCAATTAAATATGCCTTCTTTGGGTTCTCCCTGCCATAAATCTCCATAGACTTCCATGTAATTGTCTCCACCAGCCGAAGGCTGAGGGAGAGTATGTTTTCCCCTCCGTCCGTCCGTGCGTCCGTCCGTCCGTGTGTCCGTGTGTCCTCGCAGTTTGTGTGCAGCTAATCTCAGTCACCGTTGGCCCGATCGCTGCCAAACTGAGCACACACACTCCCTGGATGCCAATCTAGAACCTCTGCCCCACATTTTTCAAATCAGCCTCATGGTGGCGCTATAACAGGCCGATTTGTGTGGCCTGGTTGTTACCAGCTAATCTCCGGCGCCGTTGGCCCGATCGCTGCCAAACTGAGCACACACACTCCCTGGATGCTAATTCAGAACCTCTGCCCCACATTTTTTAAATCAGCCTCATGGTGGCGCTATAACAGGCCGATTTGTGTGGCCTGGTGGAGACCTGTGCTCGGAAGAGCACTGCTTCTAGTTTATAGTGCACAGATCATGCACGCCCATGCACAGATCATGCACCATGTTTGTGCCGGCTGTTCACAGCTTTCAAACAAAGGCATTCTTGAGATAATAGCCATTATGTTTTACATGTTATGTAAACAAAGATGGCTGCCCTGTATGAAAGATGGTGTTGTATGGGGGTGGAACATGCGAAATCGCGATTGAAATCATGTTTACTAGATTTAATGGGGTCCAAAAAAAAAAAGAAGAAAAAAAAAGAAGAAAAAAAAGATTTTATGAGTTACTGTATGAGTTAATCTTATGTTATCAATAAAGTCAAACTGTTTTGCCAATTATTATGCCTCTTACAATGTCCTCAACAGCCCACATGTTGAGAATCACTGAGTTAGATCATTGTTTCTTAAACTTTAAATTTCAAGGTCTCCCCTTAACTCTGACAGTATACAAATGGAACCAAATGGACCCTATTTATATACTATCAGAATTACAGACGTGTATGGGTCAATTTAGACCCCCATAAAGGAACCCACAAAGTCCCTGTAATCTACTTTGAGAACCACTGAGTTAGACCACCGTGAGCTCTATCTCTCTGTAGAGAGATGGACACAATGGACATAAAAGAACTTAGCCTGTTTGGCCCTCTAGTGGCTGGTGAGCATATAGGCCAAGTATGTGCTGGCCCTGCTTTGACCTGCATTGAAAGAATTAGGCTGGTATTATCTGACTCCCTGTGTTGTTCTGTTGTTCAGGATAAAGATCTGAACCTTCTATGCAGGTACAGCTGTTCAGGGAGTATCTCTGTCCTACACACAAAGTTCACTTCATGAGGCTCGGGTCACAATTTCTGGATCACCACCTGGAACTTGCCTGACAGGTAGAATGGAGAGAGGGGGGGAGGGGGGGAGAAACATTTGTGTCAATGATTAAATAGATCTACTTTAAAATGTCCTATAGTTATTCTCTAAACCAGTGGTTCTCAATCTTTTTGCACCAAGTACCACCTCAGAAAATATTTGGGTCTCCAAGTACCACCATAATAAATGATGTTAAAATACGGCATACAACGATGGTACACTTAACCCATCCTATTCAATGATGCAGGTCACATAGACGGCAAATTCATTCATAAATAATATAAAACATATAATAATATATAAAACTATAAGAATATTACATTTTTCACAGTTGTCAGCCAAAGTCATGCTGTACTACAAAACGATAACAATATAACTGTCATTTCTTACAGTTCTCACATAGACAGAGGCGCGCGCACACACACACACACACACACACACACACACACACACACACACACACACACACACACACACACACACACACACACACACACACACACACACACACACACACACACACACAGAGAGAGAGAGAGACGGACGGACAGATGGACAGAGAGAGAGAGAGAGACACACAGAGAGAAACCAAAACAAACCCATAAAGACTTTGCAATATGCACGAGGGAGCAGAGCCAACTTGCAATGCGCAACGCAGTGCGACGGATGCCGAGTCCGCCGGCTTTAAGTGGTTAGTGGTCACAGCTGTAAGGTTAATCGTGACCATTGTCTGACCGCCGTCAGTCTGTAGGGCGCTCATGCTGCGTTCAAACCTGAAGCCATTTCTTATATTCTAGTCACTTCTATCGCCTCACTTTGGTCGCGCAACGCATGTCCGCGTTGGTCAAAAATCATGTCACCAAACACCAAAAACATTTCTGTGTCTCCGGACAACATCAAGGCTGATTGGCTGTCAGGCCGCTCCTAATGTACGTGTTTGTATAGAGAGGGGGAGAGGAGGCGCTCCATTCACTGCGCTGAGAATTCTCCGTGCGACGGTACTTTTACCGAGCGAGAATACCCAGCAACTTTTAGGGAGAGGTCGGTGGGATATGGCTGTAAATGAACGTGTGAAAGTGTGGCGTGAGAAGAGGTTAAATTGCGTGTCTCTCTCTCTCTCAAAGCAGTCCCCCTTTTCTTTTTTGGGGAGAGTCCTTCGCATACCACCAGAGGTGGCCTCGCATACCACCGGTGGTACGCGTACCACAGTTTGAGAACCACTGATCTAAACTAAAGTGACTAAACCAAGTGAGAAATGGAACAAACTAAATAGTCACTCAAGGTTACAGTAACGTAGCGCATCACTTTGTGCCAGCTTGTAGATCTGCTATTTTGGGGGATTTATTTTTTATTTTTATAGCAAACATTTTTAAACTAAAATATTTGCTTCTGGGGTGTCCCTGGAACAAAATATTTGGATGGGGGGGGGGGGGGGGGGGTTGGTGGCCAAATATATATAATTGTGCGGGTCCTTGACAAGAAAACGTTTGAGCACCACTGAATAAGAGCAACATACATTTTTCAAAAAACTGTTTAGATTTAGAAGACATTTGTAGAATCAACTCAGGTCTAATGGGTTAAAATAATACAAAGAAACGTCGTGACTACGAGCTGTGCGACCTCTTGTCTTTGAAACAGCCATTCTATGCACACACCATGGTATTCCAAATGCACTGCACATACAACATGGAGGTGCCATACACCAAAGTGAGTGTGTGTACTTACATGAGGGCATGAGAGAAACCTCAGCTGTCACCACACTGTCCAGGCCCAGGTTACACAGAGCTCCTCTCACCATTCCACAGGAATAGGCCAGGTACTGAATACAGGACACACACACAGTGAGGAAAGCAACGAGGAACAAACATTCAACGACACATGCAAAAATGGAAACAAACGGCTTAGTGCTAGGCCTGTGACCATTATGACATTTTACATGACGATTATTTGTCACTAAAATAATTGTGATTAACGATTGAATTGTGTTTTTGTCCTTGACAATTACATTACTGTTTGGCTTTTAGGCTTTGAAGTTGCATAATGCCAGATATGACATATAACCTAAATATACAAAGAAATGACTGACATTTGTTTGTGAGCTTGTAGATCTGCTATTTCCACAGTGAGGTTGCAAGGTTTGTCAGCTTAAGCATTGTTATTCCCCATTTATCAGTAATAGGTTGCTCACCTTAGGAGCGTCTTCCATGTACTGCTTTCCACTGGACAGCTGAGTTAGGAGAGTAAACCTGTTGTCCTGGAGAACATAAGTGCCCTGTTGAACAACACAACATGCAACAATTAGTTCAGGTCTTCTTCAGAGGTTCTAAACTACTGTCATAGTTAGTGTGGTTGCCCCTGCAGGGCTATCAGACTATTATACAGACAACTATAGTTACAGACTAGTACACAGACTACAGTGACACAGTATGTCCATATATTGGCATTCCAAGGTATGGGCTTAATATTGATGACATCAGGGATCTCCATATATGGGCATAAAAGGGACAATGACTGACACAGAGATCTCCATATATGGCCATTAATTTATTAGTGAATTAATTTTCCCCCATGGGGAATTCATTTGCAAGTGTGACTTGCATCACGGCAACCACACTTGCAATTTCCAATTGCATCTTTCTAGTTTATTCTACTCTCTATCGTTTGGTTTGTGAGGTGACTGAGGTCCAGCTACAATCTGTCTCAATTTTAGAAGTTGATGTACCTGATGGTTGGTTCTGAGGTTGTCAATCTGTCTGTTGAAGAGATGAGTCCAAAAGTCTTTACAGATGAACTTCATTACATCGAGTTCGTCCTTAAAGCTGGGCGAGTCCTTGGTTAACCTCAATAGAGAAACAAGGCAGAGGGAGAAAATGAACAGTCTAGAATTACATTGATATGTGAAATAACCAGTAAGACTCTCTAATCGGAAGATAAGCGTCCGTCAAGTCAACACAAACTTTAGAAGGCAATCGTAGCCAATCAGGAGGGAATATGGGAAATGGGACAGATCCATGTTGATGACATGACTTTAGAGATACTGGCATGGATAGGGGCAACGGTGCCGGAGATAAGAGTAAGGCCAAAAGTGTGACGTGATGGACAGACAGATGGACGGACAGCCGGTGGAGCTTTTCATAGCTTCACACAGGCCTACCTACACACATGCACGTATAAACACCTACCTCTCAATGAGACCCTGTCCTACTCTGAAGCCCATGTTCTCCAGGATAGAAACACAAGTCGCTCTGTCCTGTAACAGTGAAATACTCCAATCAGTATCATAAACTTGTTTTCCGACTGTTCAGTCAGTCTTCACATTTTCAGAAATTGTTGGTGATTTATAGACAGACACCAAGCTAGCCGCAAATTGCAACACCAGGGTTGCAATACCTCACATAGGGATTCAATGCATAATTTTTTGTTGTTGCTATCTGGTTGTATTAAACAACGTCAAATTCACTAATATTGCGGCTCTATATAAAGCTTGAATTATGCTCTTTCTATCTGCAAAGTGTGTGTTTCAGAAAATCCACCATAGACATGTTATGAGTTACTTTCTGTCAAGAAATACGAGCAGACATGTTTTATTTCTAAGTGCTGAACTTTGGAAGCGCTTGTCTTCAATACCGCAACGTCCTCAGTCCTGCTGCCTCCTGCATTATGTGACATTTAGAACGAGGTGGTACACAGGACCGTTGAGTCACTTCCCACAAGCGCCGCCAAACTCCAATACTTAGAAAAAATAAACACCTGAACTGAATTTATTGACAGAAAGTAGCTCATAATGTCTATGGTGGATTTTTCTGGAACAAACACTTTGCAGATAGAAAGAGCATAATTCAAGCTTTCCATAGAGCCGCAATATTAGTGAGTTTGAGGTTGTTTATTACAATCAGATAGCAAAAACCTGTTTTGATGTATGGAATCCCTATGGGAGGTATTGAAACCCTAGATTCATCAGATTAAAAAAAAATCTAGTGTTGCAATTTGTGGCTAACACCAAGCATGCTGACAGACCAGTTCAGGCTGGGGCTGGGCGCACCGTGAGACTGAATTGGTTAGCACAGAGACTACTAAACGTTTAAAATATAAGAGCGTAATTGACCTGTAATGTGCTTCCCCCCCCCCCCCTTTAAAAAATAATAATAATAATGTTTAGTTTTCACTACACTAAAATATAAAATAAGTCTGAACCCATGCTGTAAATTGTATTGCTAATTTGAAGTATGTGTCCTCTCCAGTAGCAGCTAGACTAAGTTTTATCCTGCAGGAAATCCTGAACACAGCACTGGTGTTAATGCTTTGTGCAAAAACACCAAGCATATTGAGGATAGTAGATAGACAAACCTAGCATCAGTTCAAATATGATTATTTGGGGGGCTTGCTGGACGTCCCAGACAGACAGACAGACAGACAGACAGACAGACAGACAGACAGTACCTTGTTGTCCATCTCTCCCTTGCTGGACTGCTGCTGTTTGTAAACATGAGACACCATCTCCATGTGAAGGAACTCGAACAGAACCTCGTCTGCCATTATATCTATGTAGAACACACGCACGCGCACGAAAGATGTTCTTACAACAACAACAATAAATAAAGTCACGTTAATCTCCAGTCTCCACTCTCACAAAGCACCATGACAACTACGAAAACGACATTATAATGAGGGAAGAGCAGTTTAGCATTAGCTAGTTTTAGCGAAAGAAATGTTCTAATTTATTTATAATGTGAATGTGTTTTTTATAATCACGTACATGGTCCCGAATGGATGGAAAACAAACGTGAAGTTGTGAATATGACGGCAAGTATTTTACAAATTGATAAAGTGAGATAGTTTTACCTCTGGGATGACTTTCCTCCTAGTAAACAAAACATCTACTTCCTGAGTGTTGAATATCTTCCCAGGTGGATCATTTTTGCCCTAAATAAAAAAGGAAAGAATTGCTGACCAGAAATGTTTTCCCCCCATGCCAGATTTGGTGAATTCTGGCTGAACATGATTGCCATGTATTTGTAAAGACATGATGAAAATTATGATGATGAATAACTAACAATAGATATTTCTTTAAACTCTTCACATAATATTAGGTGTCTTCAGGTTTACAGCAGAGGCAGAAATGTACCAGCTGACGCCGTCCAATGATAGTCCAGTTGAACGTGTCACGTGACACCACGCCTCTGACACTGGTTTCCTGGTTGCTGCTCATCATGTGATGTGTATTGTTGACAGACAGACAGACAGCAGCAGAACAGTGAAGGTTTGACTCTTTCCTTTTAGCTTCTGCGAAGAATGTAACTGTTTTTTCCTATACATTCTTCAATCAAAACAATTTTGTACTAGCCTTGGACCAAGAGGACTATCATAGACACATTTTCTTTAATCGATCATGACATTTGAATGAGATATGAAAAGCAGAAGTCAGACACGATACAATTAATTCATCTATAATGATGGTCTTGAATTGATCAAAGAATAGTTTAGTACAAACTGAACCGTTAAGGTTTGTTACATTTCATCCAGAGAGGATTGTAGTCTTTTAGCTTTTAAAACACCAGATTTTGGCTTAAGTGTGTGCAACTTAACGACGTTGTGTGTGTGTGTGTGTGTGTGTGTGTGTGTGTGTGTGTGTGTGTGTGTGTGTGTGTGTGTGTGTGTGTGTGTGTGTGTGTGCGTGCGTGCGTGCGTGTGTGTGTGGGGTCAGTCATGTCCAACAGGTATGAGATCGTGGTACAGGGCGAGGCGTCAGAGACGGACTCTGATGATGAAGTCTACATCACCTCCCTCTCTGCTCCACAGACATCCACAGTGGGAGCTAAGGTCTGTGTGTGTGTGTGTGTATTTGTTTGTGTGTGCGTGACTGCGTGCCTGTGTGTGCATATTTGCTCCTGTGTCCATCTGTATCTGTTTGTGTAACACACATTAAGTCAAATCTTTCACTATCCCCGTTTGGAAGCTCTGCCTCACCCTCCACGATAGCTCCAAGTCGAGGTCCCGCTTTGTAGGGAGAGTGTGACACCAGCGAGCGAACGGTGGCCAACAGTACAGATTTTTACCTTTGTCACTCTGCACATCATATCCAAAAAGTAAGGGTAGGCTCTCAGATGTTTGAATTTTTTGCGGTCAATGATATTTGAAACAACGACGGGTTGACGACAAGTGTTTAAATCTCTTTTTAAAGTCAGCCTGTGCCATGTTTTCCCACTGCAGCCGAAACGGGAGCAGTGCTACTGACACCTAAAGAAACGATTTTAGGTTATTGTTTCAACCCGTCACTTACATTCTCTTGACCGACTTAAAATTCAAAACATCTGAGAGCAGGGAATACTACCTTTTACTCTTTGGATTCGATGTGCATAAAAAGAGTAAAAATCTGTACTGTTGGCCACCGTTTGCCGGTGGCCCACTCTGTCGGCAGTCTACGAAGCGGAAACTCACCTCAGATCTACAGTATAATAGCAGAGGGAGAGGTTCCGATTGGAGCTAACCTTTCACCAGGGTTAGGGTTAACCGTAACCCATGTTATAGGGGCGGCAGTGGCTCAGGAGTAGAGTGGCCCATTGGCAACCGGAAGGTTCCCAGTTTGATCCCGGGCTCCCCCAGAGTTAGTGTCGAAGTGTCCTTGAGCAAGACCTTGAACCCCTAATTTCTCCCGGTGAGCAGGTTGGTGCCTTGCAAGGTTCCCTCTGACAATCGGTGAATGTATGCACAATGAATGCACAGCCTCTGGAAAGCACCTTGGATAAAGGCACTACTTAAATGCACCATTTACCACCAGGTTACAATGTTACTGTTTTTTTAACAACATGGATCTTCTCAGGTTCCTGGGGAGGCGTCAGAGACAGACAGTGAGGGGGAACTGGAGAAGGCGGACCGAGCGCGGAGAAACATTATCGCTGCAGCAGCATCAACCCAGGACACTCCTCAGATGATACTGAGGAGAGATTTGCCTCCCCTCATAGTGGTGAGGGACCACCCTGACCTGCAGTCCATAGTGGAAGACAGGCCCAGTCCCACGCACAGACCCCATGGTGAGTAGTTAGATCAGTCCCACGCACAGACCTCATGGTGAGTAGTTAGATCAGGGGTAGGCAACCTTAGGCGCGGTTTGCCAACATTGGCACAGGGGAGGGTGATCACTGGCACACTGGCATATATGTGTGAGGGAGAGGTATTTTCTTTCAAAATTAAATGAAGTCCCCTCACATCTATATACTAATTTCCTTCAAACTCTTAACTCTTGGCTGGGGAGGGAGCCTGGGAGATAAGTGGGGTGTGTTATTGTGAGTCTAATGATCATTACATCCTGATGTGACCGAAGTTATGTCTAAAGATGAAGAAAAAAAGGTTATGTCTATCTTGCCTATGGATGGGAGTTGGAAATATTGCATGTTGATGTGCTGTAATAATTAAACTTAATATTGATACATGGCACACTATCATTAAAATGAAAACATGGCACTTAATGGAAATGTCATTTACCAAAGAAAAAAGGAGATACGCTGAGCCTGATACTCGTATAGTAATGATAATACTTGCCTGGCCCTGCTAACATGGACTATACTGTAAATGCAAGTTAACAGAATGTATACTATATCAGTTCAATATACATTATCATTGGATAAAAATCAGTACAGTATTGTCATATAAAAGGATGTTAGGACAGTGTACTATTTATCGTATTAATTTCAGCAATAATAATGATGATGATGAGAATAATAATCATAACGGGCACTCATACATGCAGTCCGTCTGTAGTCAAACCAATAACTATCCAGAGAGTAGTGGTGTGGGGGATTGGCCTTTCATTATTCCAGTACATCTGCTGTGCTCAGTAGCCAATATTACAAGATTACAAGATTTCTAAAATACGAACCCTTGTTGTAAAAAAAACAAAGTTGTCCTTTATTAATGCTGGCTAGCTCAGGTTTAGCTGTGCATGAGTGTGTAACTTCCTCTCTCCCTGAAACGTACTCAACTACATGTGAAGTAATAAGGTATAAGTGACCGTGAGATTCTTTTTTTGGCTCTTCATCATAGACTTACTTGCACATTTTACCTGTGTCAGTTACCTTATGCAGTCGACTTGACACACGTATCTTAATTCCATGTACAACGCAATGACTTTAGTTGTTTCTCACACCTTAACTAAGTCCATAAGCATATGTACTTATCGCACCTTATGTATTGTCTTATCTCAGGTACTTACAGGACCTTATGTCTTACCTCAGGTACTTACAGCACATTATGTCTCACCTCATGTAGTATGTGTAAATATGTAGATGATTAGTCTTTTCTTATTGATTGATATCCCTTTCTTTTTTTCTTTTTATGGAAATAACAAAAACGATGAAGCATGCACAAAAACAAATTTCACCCACTGTTTTTAACCTGTAAACCACTAAAGTTGATTCTAATTCTGTGAAGGAATCTATTTTCTAGTCAGCAGGAAATGTTCTAGTCTGCATGAAAAAAGGGTGTTGTGTTTTTATTTTTATTTTGGGTCATTATAAAATATACAAAAATATCATACTTTTTTTTCCCCAGGTGACACCCTGTTACAGCAGAAGCTGCAGGAGTCCAACGGTCGTCTTTGCTCTGACGTGGGACAGGCACTACGGCAGGTTTACGGCAACGCCAGCCGAGAGGTATTACCTATCAATGACATGAGCAGACACATAAAACCATAGATATAAAAACCTAGATGCCTCATTAGCCGCTGCAGTTAATTGGAGCGACCTGTAAAAAAGGGAGGGCGGAAGGCACGCTGCCACTCAAAGTGACTACTGGCCAAACGCGTTGCTTCCGGGACTTGTCAGAAACAAGGGTGCGTTCAAATAAACAAACTACCAGAGGGCACACCAGTTCCTATATCTAAATGGACCCCGGGTTACGAAAAGACCCGCCCCAACCTGCCTCTGATTGGCCTACCTAGATCACACTGGGCCTACCAAAGGTCCCCTTCTGTGACGCACGCAGAAGCTTGCCCTCCTGCCCGAAATACAGACGCCCCAGAGACGGACGTTTTTGTCTATGCATAAAACATTCCTAGTTTCAGTTAGTTCCCTTTATCAATATTTGTATACTTTGAATGCCTGTGCCCCATAGCTTGGGTTATATCTATGTGTATATGTTACAGTATGTTCAAGAAACCAGTAAAAGTTGTCAAGGAGCACTCGTTTTGACGTTCACCACACACTAATCACCACCAGATGGCGACGTCAGCCACTGGATAAGAGAGTTACGTCACGCTTTGAACTCGCCGCAGACCGGAAGTGTTTACTCTTTATTTACTAGCCTAGCCTAGCCTAGCCTAGCCTAGCCTAGCCTAGCCTAGCCTAGCCTAGCCTAGCCATTAGCTCCATTGTAGTCACTTGGACAGGGCGTTTAACGTGCGCTTGCCCAGGCCTTACGGCCTGGGCATAAATATAACGATTGCATTCACCACGGCTTCGTAACTCGCGCGGCGCTCCGCCGGCCGCGCGGCCCTGGCCCGCTCTTCGCGGCCACTCGCGCCTGCGGCGCTCGGGGGCGAAAGCAGGACCAAGGTCCGCTGGCCTTCGCGCCGCTTGGGGCTTCGTGGACCCAGGGGGGCCTCGTAACTCGTTTGGGCTTCGTGGATACAGGGGGGCTTCGGTAGCCGCTCGCAGTGTCGTGGACAATAGAGCGGCGCACCGCCTGGAATACGTTGTTGTGGCGACCGCTTGCTCCGCCCCGTGCCGCATCACGAGTGCTCCGCGTCTCGAATGTGCTGGTTCTCTTATATCCGGTGACATATACACACACAGTGATATCCTTGATTTTGAGCTTTGAGTAAACTGATTGCGATGTTTATTGCCATAGATTTAGCCTTGTGATCCGAACCATATTGTAATGCACATGGTGTAGTGGGGTACGCTACATGGCAATTCCCAGCTCCAGCTTCACTGGATTTTCATGGTAGAAAGCGATGTCTGGAAGAATACTTCAGTTATGACTATTAACTGCAGTGTTTATGTCTGTCCTAGGTGCGCAGTGCCACAGCCCAGCTCAACACATCACAGAGTGCCATCATCAATGCTTCTCACAGCATCAGACTGGTATTGGATGACCTAAAGGCTGTAGCAGAGAAGATTGATATTATCACTAGCTGTCACCTACTGCCTGATATTAATATCAACAACAATACTACCAACATCCCTTAACCCATTAAGCCCTGAAAAATACCTAAAAATGTCTTCGCAATGCCCTTTCCCACTGCGCCCGATATCAATAACTACATGTCGGCAGGGTCGTCACAAGGGGTAGGAAAGTGGGACTGAGTTACTAGGGCCCAAGATGGTGGAGGGCCTTAATTATTTTATACTTTAGCTATTGAAAAATAGCAGCTTGTATATCTGCTATTTTTCAATAGTTAAAGCACAGGGCCCCCGCAGTGAATCCTTGTACCCAGGGCCCAGAATTTGGTGTGACGCCCCTGCATGTCGGTGTTATCGTTGTGGTGTGGACGCTACCATACACTCTCATCCACTTCAATGGAGAAATATATTTTTTATCGTTATCTTATCGCGCCCCTGTGGGAAAGGACCTTAAAAACGGTTTTCTGAAAAACTGTATCTGTGGTGCTCAAAGTTTTTAATGTCAAGGACCCCTAGAATTGTATGTATTTGACCGCGGACCCCCGCCTCAAAATATTTTGTTTCAGGGACCCCCCCCATGAGCAAAGATTTGAGTTAAAGATATTCGCTTTAAAAGAATCTATGTTCAAAGATTTGCAAAAATGTTCACGTTTTTTCAAAGATCAGATCTACAAGCTCATAGCACGGCACTCTGTGCCACGCTATTTGCCCCCCGTTTCCGGTCTGGGAGCATCCGTTTCCGGTTTAGACGGGTTGTCCGGACTTAAGGTAAAAAAGCGATCAGCGATCATACTTGAATTGTTTTATAGCGATTACAGCACATTGACAGCTCGTCATAGGCGAACAGATGCATTTATATAGCTTGTCATATTTGTCATAGGCAGTAAATGAGTTAACAAACATATAATAACAGTTGTATTAAGTTGTATTGTTTACATTTAGCTGCCAAATACTGTATGCCTACAGTAGCTTTCTTTGTTTCCAGAGATCTGTCTTGGACAGGAGAGCTGCTTTCTCCTTAATGTAATTTTTGTTTTCCTTTAATAATAATAATAATAATAATAATTTATTATCAGCATCTTGTCTTGTCTTGCTGTTATTTGAAAACATATTTTATAGTCAAACAATGTTTATTCAACAGACTTTATGGGTATATCTATTCTGTATCAATACAGTGTTGATATAGTGATCTGATATTAGGAGGCTCATTTGAACCACTTTCTATTAATACTCCTACTACTGTTGAGCTTTTGTTTAGGTTGCGATGGTTGGAAGCCTCATTCAAATAATGTGTTTCATATTATGAAGACAAGGTCTGTAGAGTATATCTAACAGGGTTAGGGTTAGGGCCATATGTCATGTTTTTACACCACTAAGTTAATGGAGAAAACGGCATGAAAGTTGGCATATACTGTACAATATGTTTTTCCTTTTTTCTTTCTTGAATATAAGCCGCTCATACAGGGCATAGATTCAGCTAAGCACAACATCTGTGAAGAGTGCATCTATTTATCTTTGTAATAGACCATAGCAGGAAACTATCACTATGCCATATCTGTGCCTAAGAACGGAGAAATCATCCATCGAGGGCTTCTGACGGAAATATGGGAGGGGGTCCGGGAACCACCAGGAGGAACGATAACAATAAACATCTTAAAATCAATTTAATGAGTGATGGAAACACTGACAACCGATCAAAATCCATCCAAATTTACACATCACCTTCGTCATGTTTATGCAACGTTATCGCTCATAAGTGTGGATGCTCAAGTCGATATAGTTATTCTTGGTGTGGACGGCACATAACCCTCAAGCTCCTGTGAGAATGATGCTTGAGAACATTCAGTCTTCAGACTATGATTTGCATCTTGGACATTTACTGTAGTTATACCCAGGCCGAGACAGCCAGAAAGGTAGTACATCCATATTAAGTAGCCAGAAAGGTAGTACATCTATTGTAAGTAGTTGCTTTATTTAGTCATTCTGATTTGTCATCTCTGGTCAACAGTCGCTTTTCATCCCAATAAGACTTTGTCTGAAATGAACCTTCATTATTGAAGGTCCCTGTCATGCTAGCAGATTACAAAAGTAGAAAACTGTCCTTTAAAGCAACTAAGCCTGATGAAAACTAGACAAAAAAAATCTGAATTGTGGGGGGAAAAAAGAAAAGAAATATATATATAATGATTTGCCCAAAACAAGGACACCAGGGTGAAAGTGGTTAATCTGCATCATTAGAGTACACAGTCCACACAATAGCCAGCACTACTATATTGAGTGCAGATGCTATAACACCAACAAGGCCAGACAGCTGGCTTGTTTCCACGCCGCATGTTCTGTCTACGTCATCATCTTCATCATTGTGATCATTGACTTTTGGATCAGGTGGTCCACTCTCTGGATCAACCTCAACCACCTAGGAGAGAGAGACAGAGAGAAGAAACAGAGAGAATCTTGACTCATTTCAGCCACCTGATGGCGCCAAAGGTATTCAATTAGGCAAGTACTGGCAAACTGGCCTGTTAATTTAGTTTTGTTCCGTTTTATTCTATTCCTTTGCATTTGTAAATGCTCAGATAAATATTGAGGAAAATTGGACCATATACATTGTTATCAGCCTCCAATGTTATCAAATCCAATTCAGCTGACAAGTCAAAGAAAGTTTCTGCTATGCACCCAAAAGTTTACCTCACTGCTGTATGTCTTTGTCACTCCGTTCTCCGGTTCTATAGGTCTGAGCTCCATTTTCCTGACACCAAACTCTCAGCTCACAGGGCAGGTCAGCGTATTGCTATTGCCAGTGCGCTCTCTCCCAAGACAGGAATAATCTCTGGTAGGATTCTTGCTGGGCTCCTATTAAATCCTAATTTCTAATCAGTGTAGGGCAGGCCTGTAAGTAATGGAGGGATAATATCCTTCCATTTCTGATTCAATAGTAACCAGTAAGGCTCAGACTGAAGTAGGCAGTCAAGACCCACATCCACTCACAGCTGTCCAGCCTGCTATTTCTGTCAGGTCATATATAGCTGGATAGTACAGTAGCTCCTTGCGTGCATGTGTATGTGTATGTCTCTGAGTTATGTGACTGTGGGAGAATTTTGTTGACACGTTGGCTTGAGGGTGGGGTTAGAAGAAAGGTCATGGGGTCACTCAAATAGTTATGGTTCATCTTCCATCCAGCATGTATGCACTCTGCACTGTCTGCAGATTTTTGAGGTAACTTGTGTGCAAGGGAAAGGAATGGCCTAATGATGGTGGTAGAGGAAAGGCCATGGGGTTACCAAAATCAGTGGTGTAACACCTTGCTGAGTGCATTTGCATGTCAATTTTCCCTTTTAATTTCACGTGTAGACGTGAACAAATTTTTCTTTGGGCAAACTCATAGACCGTGAAAATATGTCATCATGATGTCATTATGCTCTGGTGTCACTGTGATGTCAAGGGAACCACTCTACCAGAATGGGTTTGCCGCTCTGACATCACACGCTCTGGCTTCACTCTGATGTCACACTAACAGAATCCCTTTTATGCCCATATATGGAGAACCCTGATGTGATCAATATTAATGATGCCCTGTTAGAGAGATCCCTGTGATGCAGGAGGGAACAAATCCCTTTTATGCCCATATATGGAGATATGGAGATCCCTGTGATGCCAGGGGAACAAATCCCTTTTATGACCATATATGGAGATCCCTGATGTCCACAGCCCGACCTCGCCCGACCTCGTCGTAAAGGGCAGTTGTGCCCTTTACGACGAGGTCACTTGTCGCCCTGAGGCGTCTTACTCTTCTTACTTATTACTTACTTACTTTTCATGGCTCGAACCATAACCCCAAAACAGGGAGAGAGGACGTTTAAATGTAACAACATAAATAAGTCAAATCATTCTGTACTTGCAAGTAGCCTACTTGCATTAAAAAGCAGCCTGCAATAGTTTGTTGTTGGTCTTGTTAAGTATTTGTCACTCTATTATGCAGTGATAACACTGAGATGCCTTGATATCACAGACTGTGTGACCTTTATTATTTAGAATTATGTCACAAAAGTCCCCGTGAGGCGGTGACCTAGAAAAGTTTTCTCACAGAAATGTTGAACTGACCGAGCTGATTAAAATCTCTGGAGGGATCATTATCAAACTCCCATTTTTGATCAATTTACCTCATTGTAAGTTTTGCTTTGCTAAACTATAGCAAGCGCTGTCGCCTCACAGCTAGAAGGTCCCCAGGCGTGGCAGAGGGAGAGGGAGATAAGAGACCAGGATTACATAGGCAATTGGCACTGGGTGAAAAAATGGGTTAGCAAGCATCTGTCTGTTGACAGAATGAATTGAACACAGCAAGGCCCACATCCAAAACATTTCTAAAATAAAGTCCACAGCAATATGAATGAATCGCGCCAAAACATAATCAAGACAGTTGATTTGGCAGGTGATAAGAAGCGGCCTGCTCACTCCTCATGCATTGAAGGAAGCATGAGCTCAGTTCGGGGCCCAGGATCACAGCTTAGGCAATTGGCACCGGGTGAAAAAATGGGTTACAAAAATCGTGGGATAAAAAATTTAGAGAAATAAAGACAGTTGATTTGGGAGCTACACTGCAGTGTGTGGACTTTATCTCTTTTTTATGATGTTTATTGGGGTTTTCAACTTTTTCACACAGAAGTGGGATCTCGACAAGAAACATCATAATACAAGAGGCAGACACACATATATATATAGCCTATATAAAAAGATACAATACAATACAATTCAACAAACAACCACAAAACAAAAGAAAAACAATGCCAAACTGTATGTGTGCCTGGACTATCTAGCCACACATAGTGAACAGTATGTTGACTTACGGATGTATTTATCCATTGTGTCAGGTTATTTCCTCAGCCCTGCCAATCTCTACAAACCATTCTTGGAAAGAGGGACTCCCCGCTTTCTTCCAACCCCTCATCAGAACCTGTCTACCGATAGCAGTCAGGATGAAATCCACATAGTCACAGTGGGCAACCTGCTTTTGGTTAAAAAAACATATTTGATTGATGGGTGACAGGATTGCCAGTGTTGCATCATATAATCACACCCTAGAGACACCTGGAACACACTCAGACTATCATGAGCAATTGACTCTTCTTTCATCCCTTGATCTATAATTTATTTTCTATGTGTGGGCATGCTTGCATATGCATGTGTATGTGTGCGTGTGTGTGTGTGTGTGTGTGTGCATTGTGCGTGCATGCATGCATGTGTGTGTGTGTGTGTGTGTGTGTGTGTGTGTGTGTGTGTGTGTGTGTGTGTGTGTGTGTGCGTGTGCGTTCATCCCAACGGTGCTGATCGTGCTCCTGGGATTTTTGAGGGCTAAATCAATGATGAGTGTGTAACAGGACACAACACATTGGTGAGTGAGGAATCAATGGAACCAATGACACAGAACAGAAAACATTAGTTGCTTTTTATTATGCAATAGAATAAGAATAGGAGAAGATTTGGAATGTAAATGAGCGATGTGAATAAGCCAAACCCATGCGATGGGAGAGTACGTCTAGCCAACACCAACTCGGTACTCCTGGATCTTTGCCCTCCACACTCTCCTAACATCAGGGTCTTCAGCTCTATAGAAGTTAGAAAAATATTTTTCCAGTACTGGAAAAGTTTTGGAATTTATCAAGGGTCTTGGAAGGTCCTGGAAAAAATAGCTATGCATTGTCTTCGGTTATTGATTTTGTTAATACCTCTGAAATGGCAAATTAAACATGGGCCAAATTGTCAAATATTAGAGGCAGAAATTGTGAAAATAGCCGATCTACATGCTCACAACGCCTCGCAACTGAAATGTCAAATTAAACATGGGCCAAATTGTCAAATATTAGAGGCAGAAATTGTGAAAATAGCCGATCTACATGCTCGTTGCGAGGCGTTGTGAGCATGTAGATCTGCTATTTTCACAATAGAACCGTGTTATGCAAAATTCCTCAACTCTTAGTGCTTGTCAGGGTCGGGGGTCCCCAGTTAAAACATGATTATTTTGGGGGTCACGGTCTGAAAAGGTTGAGAACCACTGGCATACACTACCTGTCTTTGGGCATTGCGCATAGGAGTAAGCGACCTGTTGTTGAGCTGAATTATTGTTATATAGTCCTGGAAATTGTGTTAAATATTCTGGAAAAGTTTTGGAAAGGTTTTGGAAATGAATTGGTCAAAATGTATGGGAACCCTGTATAGAGTTGAGTGCTGACTGCTGTCGTACCGCAGTGCATCTACGTAGATGGTGCGATTCTTGCCTTTCCTGGCTTTGCCCTATAGAGTCAGTTTGCTTGCCTCTAGTTAAAATAATATGTTGGTTACAGTAGCTCCCATAATGTTATTAGTGTGGTTGCCCTAACAACCACAATCCTTTAAAAGGAGGATGAGATGAGACCAACTGCAGTGTCCCAGGTTTGCAGCATCAACACTTCTAAACATTAGCATGCAGTGATGCAGTTCTTCAAGCGTTCATCATCATCATCATCCTTCCTTTCTCCTCACCCTGTTATATGACTATTACCAAATGGCTTCAGGTACGTTGACGCTGCTGTGTTTACAAGGGGCTTTACATAACAAGGCATGCTAGAATTGTTGACTTGTTGGCTATATGGGTCAATTACTCCACTTTCCATATGCAAATTGTACAATACTCAATTATATAGCCTACTGTATTTCAAGTGTTACAGCTAATACACCTGAAATTAGTTTTTTCCCAGTAGGGAGCTGAATGTTGTGGAAGTGGGATGTATCTTTGACTCTAGTTTGGAGGAAGTATTTTTCAAGGTTTTAAAGTAACAACCTCTCATGAATGCCATCTCACAGCTTGGAGACCAGTGTAAACTGCTTATGTTGGTGGTCTCTCAATGTGGCAGGAATGTCAAAGAAAAGGCTGGCTAGTGCCAAAACACTGTGGTGTCTGCAGTACTTTAAACTTCCAAGGACAGTGTCTATACGTAGACTATTATATACGTAGACTAGCCTCAGTCTATTTTTATAGTCCTATCTGGAATTTAAAGCCGCAAGTTGCAACACTAGAGTTCTTAATGTTGAATCTAGCATCTTTTTTTTGCTATCTGATTCGAATTAAACAAAGTTAAACTCAACATTGCGGCTGTATGGAAATCTTGAATTATCCTCTTTCGTGTTTGTTTCATAAAAATCCACCATAGTCATGTTATGAGTTACTTTCTGTCAATAAATCTGAGCAGACATTTTATTTTTTTCCCTAATTGTTGAACTTCGGAAGCACTCGTCTTCAATTACGCAGCGTTCTGCTGCCTTCTGCATTATGTGCAATTTAGAACCAGGTGATCGGATTAGGAGTCAGTAGACAGGGATCAATTTGCTTTAACAGTTTGCCTGTCTGGTCGAGAGAATCAGTGGCTATACATTAACAGTCAACATGTTGTGTTGGCATGTATTTGACTGTGGAAAGTACCGGATAAAGTTTTGGAATAGGCAAGCGCTATATGGTACTGTTTAAAATTGAATTGAATAATTGAGTAAAAATGTTATAATTCATATTTTATTTTAAACCGGCACAATAATCTGTGCATTGGATGAATTGGATTTGAAATATTGTTTATAATTGGCACGAAACCTGTGCATTACAATGACCTAATGGCCTGAATTAGCATAAAACATGACGGACATGAGCGGGAAAACAGAGTGACTCACTTGGCCGCCTTCTTCAAGGTCGGCTGAACTTCTGAATGAATTGTTTCACTCAACAGGCAACTAGGACATCATATCACTATTTACATAAAAACATCTTTGGCCCGTTCCTGTGACAGTGGCTTGAGGCTCGACACTGCATGGGCCTGGCGGTTCACGCTTGAGCTGGCAAACTATCTGAATGGAGTTCACGCTTGAGCTGGCCAAACTAACCGAAGAAACCAAAAATAGTAGCACAGAAAACAATGAACCGGGATAGGGGAGAAATGAACAGAGAGAGAGAGAACAGTGGTGAAGGGAGTGCAGAAAAATAGAAAACATGGAAAAGGGGACAAATGTCACAATCAGTGATGTTAGCTTATCAGCTCTCGTCGCATCTTTGCAGGAGGTGTGCGTGCGTGCGTCTGTGCGTGAGAGCGAGGGCAGCCACCCATATTAGTCAGGTCAGTGGCTGTCTCACGGGGTGCCTGAGGACACACTGTTAGTTTATCTGGCTGAATGAACATGGCAGCACACACAACAGCACAGGTCTGCTGTATACGAAAAAGGTCTAGGTATCGTCTTATAGAAAATGATGGAAGGAAATTTGGCAAAAGTAAATATAGGAGAGAGAGGAGAGCCATTGTTGTATTGTCAAAATTACACAGAATCGAGTAATTTAGCATTGATGGAGAAAATCAGTGACTTTTTATTGTTCAGCATTAAGGGTTTTCAGAATTCTCTCAATTATGATATATTTCACATAATAATGTGAAATATATCATAAAAATGAATAATGATGACTAGTCACCGTTTACAAGGGCAGTGGTCCTCAAACGTATTCATGTCAAGGACCCCCCATTTTGAGAACAATAATCGGTTACCTTGGCCAACCTGTGTAGAACTTTCTTCAGGAATATCACATCACATGAACTGTGATCATGATTCAATTCAGATTACATGTATTTGATTTGATTTAGCTGCTTAATAGATGTCACCTCCCTAACAGCTTTGATGTAGAGCCACTATTCAGCTTTCTGCTGACAGATAGCTAGTGACTTGTAACCTAGACCATTTGAAAGCAGCACACAGAACAGAATAGTGACATTCGATAATGTATAATGTATACTTACTGTATTGTTACTGTATCGTTATTTTATACTCAGCAGATTAAATGTATTTATGAGAACATACAGCAATGCATCCAAATGTATCAGTAAATGTGCAACTCTTTCAAAGTGACTCTTTATTTTTTATTTTATTTGGATAGCTATGACAACTATGTATAGAGTACATGAAAAAATGAAAAGAAACACCAGATCTCACATAATTTGTTTTTCGATAACAAAGAATTCTTTGTCAGCAGTATTGCAACTAGAAATGAAATTCTGAATATATGTCTATAGGATACCGTACAAATATGATGCTTTTCAAATGGCATCAGTGTGAACTACTCTCATACAAACACCTTGCGGAACACTAACAAAAGTGATAGTCATCATACAGTGTGCCCATCCTACATTTATCTTTTATTGTAGCAACTGTCATTAAATATACATTTTATTAGAAGACAAAAGAAAACATGCAATATAAAAATCTTTCTTTCTTTTATGATGGCCACATTTGTACAAGACTTTGACTAAACAGACAGTCAAATTCTAAGTATAGCTTTTAATTATGCTCAATTACCCTTTCTCTCACCTGTCTAAATGGGAATTAAGTCATAAAGAAATGTTCTCGCTGTGGCTGCCTGAACAGGGGAGCTGGTTTGTTGCTCCAGGTGAACTTTGAGATGTCTCATCTGATCAATTCTTGATGAGCCTGAAATGGGGTAGAGGGGTGGCCCTTTTCCGAGAAGTGTAGTTCTGGCTGTTCCAGATCTAGTACTGTATGTCCTTTTGTAAAAAGCAAATCCCCTTATGCATCATAAAACAGAATAATAGAACGTTGCTTCTGTTTTGGTTTGAAACCAGAGTTGCCAGATGAACAATAATTATTGTATTTATACGATAATTGTACCCTCGATGTACGCTCAATAATTTCAAAGATGCTCAAATGTACGATAATTTCGCCATACCACAAAAGAATTGTGTGAATTTACTACATTTCTTGGCATAATTAAGTCAGGAAATCTGTATATCTGACCCTAGATCTGAACTTGGAGCTTGGAGGCATTAAAAACACGAGAAGTTGCCTGCCTCCCTTTCTCGCCACAGCATACGGTATGTGATTTTTGGCACATAGGAGTCTCAAATGGTTGTTTCTTACAATAAATACAAAACGTTTTGGTGAAAATACATATTTACACGTGTTATTTATCTATATATTTTCGCTGTGTATGATAGTTTTCTTTCAAATACGATAACTTTTTAAGCCTCCGGTACAATAATTCAACATTTCCCATCTGGCAACACTGTTTGAAACAAACAATACACTTGCTAGACTTACTTAAAGAGATGACGTACATATTGTTGATATCATAGTCTACACAGAAACCACAATGTTTACCACACAATATTGATAGAGAAAAGTCCATGTTCGGTCTACACCATTTCTCTGTGTTCCCACAGGTCCCACGATGCATTTTGCGGCCATACCCTGGCCTTTTAACCTTGGCAGTGTTCAGGAACATCACAATAGACTTACACTTTAGCCGTACAACCCCACAGTCATGTGCATACACCACACATATACAGAGATACCTTGTGACACAGTTGTGTACTTTTGCTTTTGTTTCATCTTTAGTTCCCTCTTGCCAGGGGGGTATGAAAGATCTACCCTATGACATTATCGGTTTGAGTCTGTCTGGGTGTATATCATATGTGTTTTGTCGTACTATCCCGTCCCTGTGGATTTACAGAGAGCCATGTAGTTTCCTGTGCTATTTCCTTGGCTTTTACTTGAACTCCACAGATTGTGGTGAGCAGGCAGTGCACTATAATTAAGGTCATTGTCATTGTGTAATATTCTGTACTGTGATTCCAAGTTGGGGTGTGTGTGTGTGTGTGTGTGTGTGTGTGTGTGTGTGTGTGTGTGTGTGTGTGTGTGTGTGTGTGTGTGTGTGTGTGCGTGCGTGCGTGCGTGCGTGCGTGCGTGCGTGCGTGTGTGTGTGTGTGCGTGCGTGTGCGTGTCCGTGTGCATGCGTGCCAGGCTGTCCCATTGGGACAAGTAACAGATGGCCAGGATGTCTTCCTGGGGCTCTTTGCTTCCATTGGTCTGCTGGCCTGTTCGGAAATGACTCTGCCGTGTAAATGTTAAGAGTGTTTTGCATTGTAAAACACTGTGTTTTACATTGTAAAATGCTGAATTTCCAGTGCAAAGCAGCTTATTCCTCAAGGTTGGGTAGGCATCCTGTGATGTCCGATTTATGTCTGGTTGTGCATCGTGCTGTGCACGGAAAATAGCGGATCTACAAACTCGCAGTGCATCACGCTGGGAACAGTCTGTACCGTATCTGCATAAACCTGAGCAATAACAGTCGATAAATAATGTAGGAATTTATTAGCCATTATTTTCGCAAACAACCACTTTAAAGTTTCATCCAAAACACCACAGGTAGACCTTTTAAGTACTTCGAACCAAAGTGTATTTTTGACATTTGAACATTTCACTGGTATGCAACTTCCTGACTACAGAAGTAGGTCATACTGTCTACACAAAATGGATGTGCCAGTCGCACAATAAACTATTGCAAGCTAACGGTTGAAAGCTGACTTGCTTTGTGCTTCAACATTATTGCGTGCCAAAGATATATAATACAAAATCAGGACACTTCTGCTAGTTGTATGTGTGCACTGGATGTTTTGCCTTGAATATTAAATCATAATATTTGCACAAACAGAAATTGTTTTACATAACGTGTTTACTGCTTGGGGGTAAAAAAAAAAGTCACAAATTGGTTATTTGGCCAAATATTTTTACATTTTTGGAATGTGTGCGCGTGTGCGTGTGTGCAAGCACACACATCCACGCAAGATGTGTGTTTCACCAGTTCACTTGTGCAAGATGAACCCTCTTAATTTGTCTCCTTCAATGGTTTGGATGTTGAACGTTTAAAGGTTTTGACGGCTTTCACACCAACCCAGAGAACTCAGTGGTTCTCAACCTGCGGTCCCACTGTTGGGACCTGAGGATATTGTAAGTGGGCCCCCGAATAACTTTAACTATGATATGACATTCATATTCAAAACGAAATAAATTATGTTTTAAAAAAATGTCATGGTATTTTTTCTAACCTTGAAAAGTGAGTTTTCATTGTTTGTAATACCTCTAATAGGAACTCTGATGGGGGGCAGCTGGATGCTTTTGAGCCGTTCAAGTGGGTCCTTATCCAGAAAGGGTTGAGAACCATTGAGCTAATAAATCCACACATTCTAGCAGGAAAGTGGTAGTTACTTGAAGGTAATGCATGTTTTGTACCCAACATTCTGTATGAGTCACTACTTGTGCAAATAGAGAAATCCTCCGCTTAATCTTAATCTGGATAGATTAGGCAATAAAAACTAAATGTAATAAATATACATTTCTTTCTTCACATTGACATGATTTTCCAATGTGCCACCTATGCCATTGGGTTCTGTCTTTGCGTTATGTGTAACGGCAATCTAAGACAAAATGACATGCCATGAACATGGATGATGTGACGAGAAACCGTACTTTTCAACAATTACCAAAAGAATACTGAACTGCTTCTCACAAGCCAACATCGAAAATCACAGCAAGAATATAGTGAGCAATTTGGGCTGTTATGAGTCCAGTGTCATAGCAGTCTCTAGCTTTCAGAGAGGCTGTTAACTAAGCAGCTCCAGTAACTTCAGCTGGTGCACCGGAAATAAAGTCCTGAAGATTTTATGATGGGACCTAAGAAATGTGCTGTAAGAAATATGCGTTTAGTACTGCTGTATATTGTCTCCGATGTTAGCTTGTTGGTAGATTAGGGGACGATAAAGACGTGAGGTGTAGATTCACGCCAATCCTTCCAGCCATGTTGTCTCGTACATTTAGGCCCACCCCTCGATGACATATGCAGTGCTTGAATGAAATAAAGTATCCATAGTGGCATGCTGCCGTGGTGAAAGAGTCCTGACGGCCTTTGGGAAATAAACAGTAGTGGCAGATGTTTAGGACCGTGTCCACTGCAGAGTTACCGTTGCCCGTTTCTTCAACCAAGCCACAGCAGTTCAGTTCCAGGTCACGGCTACTATTGTTAGCCATTGTTCCCGGCCCCTGTTGTGTGTTGTGTCGAAACCTGTCCCGACTGGTGGGAGTGACACGATGTCTCTGCTCCGTAGTTTGCCCCCCGCATCGTGTCTCTCTCGCTGGTTTACAGCTCCAGTAAACTGCCGCGAGAAGAAAGACCAGAATCCTTCCACGCCAATCTTCCACAAAAGAGTGGGTGCTGTTTTGCTTGATATGTTCAGAGGCTAAAGCAGTCCTCACCTTGGCTCCGACCGCTATCACTCTCTCAGCACCGCCTGACCCCATCTTTGTCTGTTTTTCTAATATCACAGAGTAACTCGAATATTTACACGTGATCATCTTGAAATGGTCAAACAGTGGATCAAGTACTGTATGCCGTTTTGGTGGAAGTGTTGGATTAAAAAACATGTGCTCATATTAACATAATTCACCAATAATGTCACAGTGTTCACGTGAAAGAGTAGGACACCAAAGTCCTCCAGGAAAATAAATATTTCAGAATTTTGACGTTTTTAAGTTTTGCTATGTTTAAAAATGTACTTCGAGGCAAATGTGCAAATATAATATATTTTATCTTCAGGGTAAAGGTGCTGTAAGAAGAGGTCAGGGAAATGACCCTTACCCCGCAACACTGTGGAGATGTGACTGACTCCTATGTGGATTACATGCAAAGCCCAACAAGGTGAGCTTTTATTCAATGCTTTACTCCCACAAGACAATCTCTGACACATCTGCGCTCGATTGTTACACGGTAGCTCAGGAACTGCCAAGCCCTGCCACTTAAATTACGATTCGGGTTGTTTCTGTGCATTGTTGGACGAGATTAGTTTAATTCACTACAGATAACTACAATATGTGTTGCAGGCGAACAGTGCATTTCTTGACAATAGACAATGTGTATGTGTGGATATGGCTGTATCAATTGGAAGTGTAGATGTAGACAAAAGCTAACAGTATGAGGTTAAGCACAATGCCTATGACTCCTAGCACAGCCAGGAACCTTTCCTCTGGTGTGCTCAGGTAGGGACACAGGTCCATGTAAAAGGATTTAAGATGCTCTAGTCTCTAATTAAACTATACTCATTATCTGGCGTCCACTGCCAGTGATCAGTTGAGATTGTAAAATGTTAACGGGTCAACTGATCCATTCAGATCTTTTTTAGGATTGTGACATGGGATCACTGTTGCAGAGTAAAGTTACATAGCGATGTAGTTGATGAATATGTCAACTATCAGATCGGTTCCTTGTCTGGGAGCTGTCAAATAAGTTGAGCTTGAGTCTTTCGAACGGGAATGTACTGTATACACACACAAAAACAAATGTGTTAATAGTAATATAATGAACATAAAAGTGTAATGCAGGTGATCGGAAAGTGTCAACTCCGACCGTGAAGCTGCTGTGTCGGTCCTGCTGTTCGGTTGCGCAGGTATGCGGCGGTGCTGTACACAAGCTTTATGTGATGGAGGTGTAAATATAAACAAATATGACCACTAGCAGATTGAGGATGGTGCCGATGATGCCCAACGCGGCCAGCACTCGCTCCTCGCGGTCGTTCCCGGGCTCCTCGCCTCTGGCGTGATCGCTGCAGATATACCGGCCGCCGGGGACCATGGTTACCATCACAGAACCCCAACCCCAGAGGGCGCGGCGCCTAGAGAGACAGAGGGAGAGAGAGAGACAGAGAGAGAGATAGATATGAGAATTTGGTGGAGGATGGCACAAGTAGAAAGATGAAGAAAGTGAAGGTGGAGCAAGATAGACAATTAAAATGTATGGGAAATAAAAGCTAAAGGGCAAAAATGTGAGGTACTGTATCACAATCTCTCTCTCTCTCTCTCTCTCTCTCTCTCTCTCTCTCTCTCTCTCTCTCTCTCTCTCTCTCTCTCTCTCTCTCTCTCTCTCTCTCTCTCTTTCTCTCTCTCCCCCCCCCCCCCCCCCTCCAAACATTTTGGTTACAAACTTTTCATCATGCATTTGGGCATTGAATATTAATGAAGGAAGTGCATGTTAAAAGTCAGTGAAGAATGAAATGGCTTTCTGTTTTGCTCTATGTCTGACCCATATCCAGCTCCAAAAATAGAACTATACGCTACTCTCAACCCCTTCCTTCCTTTCACTGTTACTCTTTTTTTTTTAAACTCCCCTTCTTTATCTCCTTTAACCTCACTTCTCCCCGACTATTTTTAGCCCTGCTGGCGGCTGGTCTCTTAACGATTGCAGTGTCGGCCGATCTGCCCAAGACGTTGGTCTCGAACTAGATATTTCTGAAACTACTGGCTGCCATGAAAACTGTTGAGCCCGTCCATGCTCATCTACCACCCTAGGCAGACCTTACACACAAGATAGTTCAAAAGCGGATGGGCAGAATGCCGTGAAAGCACCTGAGCAGGACGAACCCTACTTAATTTACTTATTGTTGTACATGTGCATGGCGTTTCTTCTGGCACTGCCCTATGGCCAGAATGTCCATGTGAACGCGAGATCTCTCAATATGTATGATTAGTGGATTGTCGTGAAAGTTGCTCAGTGCAACCGTTTGAGTGAAACCGTGACCTTTCTTCTAGTGCCAACCTCAGGCCAAAATGTCCACTCGTTTTCCATTTTAAAGGCACTGTGTAGCTTGTTATGTTACTTTTGCTGTAGTTTACAATATGTGTTAGCGCTACAGTGAATATACAGCAACCCCCTGTCCTCCAGAAATCCCCCTTTATGATTGTCGATTTAAACCACTTTGGTCCATTTGGGTTTATGTATTAGCATGACCTCTAGGAGCTGCTCTCTTTGATTTACATTACTATTCATACTATTTCATCCCATTCGCTATCTCCCTTCCTTCTTTGCTTCAGCGGGCCTCTACTTTGTGTAGACGCACGACCATTTTGCACATTGCATTGACATTTAACATCTCAGAACTTTACTTGAGTATAGGCTATATATATTGTTATATTGCATGGAAGCACATTCACCTCCTCTTCCTCTCCTGCCTTTTCCTCTTTCCTGCCTCCTTCCCGCCTTCAACTTCTCTGTTCCTTAGAATCCTCGCTATTTCTTAACTGTTCCCTTGTTGTTTTCTTTGCTCCCTCCATTACATGATTCAGTTTATTCTCTATCTCATGCTATGACTCTATGTAACCGTTGCCTCCGTGCCTCATTCCTCGAGTAAAAGGCACACTGTCAATCACGCAATATCACATGAGAGGGAATGCTGTTATACTGTATATCTGAACAGCTGTGTTTTGGTCGTAGCAACAAGGCCAGTCTATGACATTATTTATCAACTAATGGGAGACAACAGTTTATGATTTTGTACAAAAACACGACACATACGACCCAGAAAAATGTGTCCGCGACCCACAAATGGTTCCCGACTCAGTAGTCAGGAACCAGTGTGCAGCTCCAGTATGTCCCACAGTTTCTACATCTCACCTCCCTGCTTTCCTCCCCTCTCCTCATGTGGTTTCCTAACCCCAGGCTGTGTCCTGTTATACTGCACAGCTAAGCAGGACTGCATGTGCAAAGTGCCAGAAAGCATTAGCTCAGATCTGAGATAATTTGTGTTTGTTAAACATTTATGAAGTCAGATGAGGGTGAGGGGGGGATTTTCTGTGGCCCTCTGAGACAGCGATCCTCTGAGACAGCTTCGGAGCACGTGGCTTAACTCAAGGGTTGTTTTTTTAACAATTGATTGATTGATTGATTGATTGATTGATTGATTGATCGATCGATTGATTGATTGATTGATTGATTGATTGATCGGTCGATTCACGGAACAGTACACAGTGTATTAACCGCAAGGGAAATGCCATTGTTTTCCAATTCTTTATGGTGCTAAGGAAGATGCAGCATTCTTTTGGGAGCTGCGGTACTTTTGTGAATTTGTTTTGAACTGAATTCTGGGAATCGCAGTTGTAGCAGACGAGCTGGATGTCACACCATGGGACTTTGAAGTGGTTAAATGAATGAGCTATTCTCTCATTGTCTTTGGGTAAATTATGAATCTCCATTCCTGGTATTCATTGTTGCCCTCGGTTGAATACACTTGGGCAATGATCTAATGTTAATAAGAACAGGCACATTGCTTTCAAAAGTCTAAGGGCCCTAACTTGCACGCCACCTTATCCCTTATGCCTAATTAGACATTTTCAGTATTCTGAGAAACATTTTAAAATTGTGAAAAAGGACGATCTACAAGCTCATAACGTGCAGATGTACATCTTTTCACTATTTTAAAATGTTTTTCAAAATAAAATAAAAAAACCTACCGTAATAAGATTGTTTTTGTTAATTAATTTAGTCCTTAAAAGGCAGCACACAGACGTATATTTGCAAGTTTGATTTTCAGCAGAAGATCAGCACAGATGAGAAAACATCTGGAAAAATATTTAAAAAAGAAAAACTTATCATTAACGTCTATCTACCTGAACACTGACAGTGTCCATGAACCTCAAATTCCTATCAAAGTGTAAGAGCCCAAAATACATGTTGTCATGAATGTTGAAAATGACTTATACAGTATAGTTATATGCTTAGGCCTACGTATTTACAGTACGTGCTCAGGCCTACATTATGACGTATTAATTTAGCCTATGTATTTATTTATTTTGGGTCATTTATAAATCACAGAACTGCGTGAGAGAGCGACTGCATTTCCTTTTTTTTTGCTTATTCATTTGTTCTTGTTGTTTTGTAGGAACATACGGTATCTGCCGTCTACCATTTCTCCTCTCTCCCAGCTACTTGTTGTTCTATCCCATTGAGTAAATGTTCCAGTGTACAACAACTGTTGACACGTGTTAACTGTGTGTGTGTGTGTGTGTGTGTGTGTGTGTGTGTGTGTGTGTGTGTGTGTGTGTGTGTGTGTGTGTGTGTGTGTGTGCACATGTGCGTGCACGCTCAATAGTGTAAAGTGACTAAGCAGATTTACTTACTGTAATTTAAGTACAATTTGAGGCATTTATACTTTGAGTTTTTCCAATTTCCAATCCTTTTATTTCTACTCCACTACATCTCTACATACATTGCAGTATTGATACCTTTACTTATGAAATGTGAATTCCACCACTGTGCGCGCTTATTGCGACCGTTAGGGAGCAGTTTACTACCAAAACCTCCACCGGCCGTCCGTCCGTCCGTCACACGTCACACCTTTGTTTGTGTACGGTGTGATGTCATATATCTTCAGTATGACATCACACCACATGTGTACACAAACCTTTGTGTACGTTGCTGTGGCAACAGTCTGTTGTTGCTGGTCTGTTAGTGTACGTTAGCAACCACCTTAGCAACCATGGTTTTACCCTAGCAACCAACTGTTTACCCTAGCAACCAACTGTTTACCATAGCAACCATGTTTTTTTACCCTAGCAACCAACTGGGCATAAAAGGGATTCTGTTAGGGATCTCCATATATGGGCATAAAAGGGATTCTGTTAGGGATCTCCATATATGGGCATAAAAGGGATTCTGTTAGAGATCTCCATATATGGGCATAAAAGGGATTCTGTTAGGGATCTCCATATATGGGCATAAAAGGGATTCTGTTAGCTGTTAGTGATCTCCATATATGGGCATAAAAGGGATGCTGTTAGGGATCTCCATATATGGGCATAAAAGGGATTCTGTTAGGGATCTCCATATATGGGCATGAAAGGGATTATGTTAGGGATCTCCATATATGGGCATGAAAGGGATTCTGTTAGGGATCTCCATATATGGGCATAAAAGGGATTGTATCCCAGATGATGCCCTGTTAGGAGATCCACACTAACAGAATCCATATATGGTCCTAACCGACAGCTGCTATAAGCCAACCCTGGCGATAAGGTCTGAGTCGAAGAAATGCTTCTTTCCTGGCAAGAATTGCCCCTTTATACTGTAGGGCTCGTTTGTGTATTGTATGACATCACGCCACATCATCGGCTGAGGACTGTGTGATGTCATCATATCTCGTGAGAGGTGGAGGTTGTGATATTTGTGGAGATAAGCGACCAACGGTCGCTTATCTCCCGATTAGGGAGTCTTACTGGTGTATGTGAGTGAGTGTATAGTTAGGACTGGAAGATCTTTTGACGGTGTCTTATCCATTCAACAGTGTAACACGATTATTTCCAACCCAATTAGGGAATGCATGGCACACCTCCACACTGCAGGCTATGACCTCAGGATGGAAGGAGAGGAAGAAACTCAAGAGGAAAATGAAGTGGAGGAGTGAAGAGTGCAACGTGGGGGGATGCTTAGTTAGACTACCTGCTGAACATTTTAGTTAACCCATTTAGGCCTAGAATTATTGAATGCTTTAAACAGTGAAAAATAGCAGATATACAAGCTCACAGCGCGGCACCGAGTGCCGCGCTGCGAGCTTGTAGATCTGCTATTTTTGAAAAAGTCGTGAAAATGTGAGCAAATCTTTGAATATATGTATTTTCAAAGCGAACGTTTGTAACTCAAATTTTGCTTCTGGGGGGTCCTTGGAACTAAATATTTTAAGATGGGGTCCTTCAAATGAAAAAGTTTGAGAACCACTGACATAGTAGTCTCTCAAGAACAGACTAACTGAGCTCCAGTTAAAGGAGTAGTATACCCCCAAAATGACTTTTTTTCTATTGATTATTCATGCCATGGAGAGTAGAGTTCAATAATATTTTTAGTTTTTTGTCACATTCCTAAGACATAAATGTGATAACAATACATTTACCCCCATTCATTCCGGATGGTGACCCGTTTCGAAACGGGTCACCATCCGGAATCAATGGGGGTAAATTTACTCAAATCAAATTTTTGTCTTGAATGTGAATGTGACAAAAACCAAAAGATATTATTGAACTCTACTCTCCATGGCATGAGTAATCAATAGAAAAAAAGTCATTTTGGGGGTGAGCTACTCCTTTAAGTGAAAAGGACCTTTTCTTTGACGATGGCTGGCCAAATTGCTGACATAGAAACATAGGTTTTTCAAAAAAATCTTAGAAGGATTCAAAAGACACTTATAGAATCGGGTCAAAATTCGAATTTTCACGTTTAAAAAAAAATAGCAGATCTACAAGCTCGCAGCGCGGCACTGCACTCGGTGCCGCGCTGTGAGCTTGTATATCTGCTATTTTTCAATAGTTAAAGCATAAAATAATGATACACTCATACACAATATAGTGTACCCGTTCTGATTAATGTTCCACATGTTTCATCACTTTACTTCTACTCCTACATCTCAGAAGGAAATAGTACCTTTTACTACCTTACAGTTATTTGAAATTTTAAAGAGGTGGTGCCATAGTTTTGTACTTTTTCTGTTTTTGTATGTGTCTATGGAGTTAACATTACTCTAACGCCCAGGTGTGGCTATAATAGTCGGGGACCCACAGGCCCAAAAGCTCAAGGAATATTTTTTTTTTGTTGCCTGGCAATATTTTTGTGTGTAGCTGTCAGTTCAGGGAGCTCTGCGATGGCCACCCCCTGTGTAGCATCCATAAATGAACACCGTATTGCAGCTTGCCCTATGAAACTCATGCATAATATTCATCATAATATGTGCTGATGGCTGGTGAGCTTATTGCACTGTCACCGTAACTTGTATGGGCTGCATATAAATTCCCTGGAGAGAGTCCATCTGTAGTGCAGCATGCATTATTGATGTGTTACCGTAGCGATGTTACCACATATTTCACTACCTATTCAACGTCATGAGAGCATCATGTGGAATGGGAAAGAGCAGCCTGGTCGTCAGAGAGAAAAAAAAAACTTTTACATCACTGCAAACCACGGATACATTCAAATATTATATTATTACACTACCCCCCCCCTCCCCCTTTCAGATCAGTGGTTCTCAACCTGTATGTCGGGACCCCCAGGGGGGTCCCCAAATTATTTTGGGGGTCCCCAGATGATTAACTTAATATGCAACATTGTTTTCTCACTCAAGAGAAAACAAACCGACATAAAGTTTAACTGTATAGAGGGTAAATGCACATTTAATACCTCTAAAATGACAAATTAAACATTGGCCAAATGATCAAATATTAGAGGCAGAAATTGTGAAAATAGCCGATCTACATGTTCACAATAGATCTTTGATATAAAAAATGTAAAGTCTAAACTCTTAGTGCTCGTCAGGGTGGGGGGGTCCCCAGTTAAAATATGATTATTTTGGGGGTTGCGGCCTGAAAAGGTTGAGAACCACTGCATTAGTCAGGGATGTACAGCACACAACCTGCTCCATTTAGAACTGAATCCACTTTCCTCACACAGCCCAATCAGAGCTCCATTAGGAAAGTGGATTCAGTTCTTGAAAAAATGAAAGTGAAATGTAAAAACAAAAACAAAGCATGAAACATGTGAAAAAGCACACTTCTGGCAGTGTGCAGGCTGTGCACGAGAAATCTGACACTGATCGCTCCTGAAGTTTGCAAGATTAGCTTCACACACAGATCTTATAAACGGCTAGACCACTGCAGAGACACCATACAAATCATTAAAGGAAAAGTAAAAGGAATGCAGTTACCTGTAACATAATTATTGTTTTTGCAATTGAAATCCCTTACACACAGCTCGCCCTCAGGGAATTTCAAGGTAACCACCATATTACTCGAGGTTCACCCCCCTTTTTTCTATTGATTACTCATGCAATGGAGACTTGAGTTCAATAATATCTTTATTGTTTTTTGTCACATTCCTAAGACAAAAATGTGATTACAATAAATTGATTCCGGATGGGGACCCAAATGCATTTGGGTTTCCATTGCGTGAGTAATCGATAGGAAAAAAAGTCATTTTGGGGGTCCTCTAAGCAGCACTTTTTGTTTATTATCCCTGCAAGTCTGGAGTGGCCGAAGGCGAGGGATAATTTTTTAATTCCCATGAATCTGTCCGTCTGGCCGCCCGTCTGTGAGCAGCTAGCCTCGGGCGCTGCTAGACCGATTTCCATGAAACTTTGCACACACACACTGTCAACATGTGACAACATGGAGCCAAAAGCGATTGAGCTTACATTTGTAGGGCGTGCCACACATGCTACAAATGCCACTGTTACATGAAACCTGATCTTTTCCACCGAATTAGGAACAAATAATAATCTCTTGAGTCAATGGCCATCACTCAAACAGGGTTTTGATACTCCATTCCCTGTGCCTGCAATTGCCTTGAGAATCGTGCAAACTCTATTTTCCCCGCAGCTTCCTCGTGTCCTGGCGGCTGCACCCGACGACTGACACAGCCCTGGGCCGACAACAGGGTTGTCGCACCAAAGTCTGTGCCCTGGATACTTTAACTATTGAGAATTAGCAGATATACAAGCTCACAGCGCGGCACCGAGTGGCACGCTGCAAGCTTGTAGATCTGCTATTTTTGATAAATTGTGAAAATTAATATTTCAAATTCTTCCTTAGTTTTTTTTTTTTTTTTACTTGTGTTTCTATGTCAGTGAGCTCAAACCTTTTCATGTGAAGGACCCCCAAAAATGATATGTATTCGGCCACTGACCCCCATCTCAAAATATCTAGTTCCAGGGACCTACCAGAAGCAATATTTGAGTTACAAATGTTGGCTTAAAAAAATAAAAAATACATATATTCAAAGATTTGCACACATTTTCACGACTTTACAAAAATAGCAGATCTACAAGCTCACATCGCGTCACTTGGTGCCGTGCTGTATCTGCTATTTTTCAATAGCTAAAGTATAAAATAATTAAGGCCCCTCCACCTAGTAACTCAGTCCCACTTTTTCCCCCCTTGTGACACCCCTGGCTGCACCCGACGACTGACACAGCCCTGGGCTGGCAACCCGGCCTGGTGGGGACCTGCGCTCCAAGGAGCACACCTTTCTAGTTTGTTGACCGTGTAAACTGATCAACGGTCAATCGGTTTATGGTTTTAAGAAAGCTTTAATCAGGTCTTGAGTGGGTCACCTGGGTGACAGGACACAGTAGATGACCTCTAAAACCATATGGAGTTTTTGGAAAGGCATGGTTCTAGCAGTTATTATAGTGAGCCTTGGTTACGCTGGGAGGCTGCAGCATGTATTAGTGATGAGCTGAGCGCCTTTATGAGCAGACAACACCCCTCGACATAAGTCCTTCAGAGAGAGACACAGAGAGATCACATGGAACATTTATGATCTCAAATATAGAATGATATGGGAAATATTGTTGTAGGACCAGACCAGTGGTGTGTTCTAGGGGTTTTCAGAGGGCATACGATAAGCATTGATGATAAGCATGACATGCACGTGGTCATACAATGGATGAAATGCTTAGTAGAGGGCATACTTTTTTTAAACAATTCTGCATATCGTACTATAATATGGTACAACAGTGGTTCTCAACCTTTTCAGGCCGTGACCCCCCAAAATGATCCTATCTGGGGACCCCGGCCCTGCCACTCTGCTAAGCACTTATAGATAAATACTGTGACAATTGCCGATCTACAAGCTCACACAGCTTGTACTGTAGATCGTGTTAAGTCGATCGATCGAACATTTGCCTATTTCTTTCTAATAGTTGACATTTTGGCCAATTTGGTATTAAAAAGGTCTTACCCTGTATACACTTATACTGTATGTCAGTTTGTTTACTGTTGCCAATTTAAACTCCTGGGAAACACAACAAATATTTAGTGAGAAAAAATATCTTGCGCATTAAGCTAATCATTGGGGACCCCCCAAAATAATTGGGCGTCCTCAGATGCTCTAAGCACTTCTAATCTCTAGATTTTCTCAAATCCAAAAGCAATACGGTATGTGGCATGCAAAATGTGGAGGAGCAGTTTCATGGCCAAGTAGCTACAGCATAGCTCAGTGAGTTAGCTCAATGAATAGCATAAAAGGTGCATTGAATTGTAGGCTACCTGTCCTACAGTAGGCTACCTGGTTACAGTGGCGTCAGTTGAGAAAAAGCTAAGGTATGGCAAAATGACTGGTGTCTTGCAAGCAAGACACCAGTCATGTTGCCATACCTTAGCAACAGGAATGATACATTTATTTTAAGAAGTACATTTTATTTTTTACCCCGTTTCTACGGTTTCTTGCATGGGCTGGATATGGCGGTTGTTCAAGTGCAGCTATATTGTCATGTTAGTAAACCTGCCACAATTAACAATAATGCATTGCACCTGTGCAGCTGACCTGCGGAACCTGCATGGGAATATACCATTTTGTCAAAGTGTGGAGAATATAATTATAATACCTTGTTAAAGTGAGCATTTTGTTTAATTTTGCATTTGTAGTTATTTTACTGTAATTTAACAACATAATAACCAGCGCAGATAGACAAAGAGACATTCATGGATACCCCTGCCATACCCAATTGACGCCCCTGCCTGGTTAGCACATGGAATTAGAGTTCAAACTTTGAAGCTGAGAAATAGTAATGAAATCAGCCCTTGTTTGTTTTGAGCATCTGCTCTAGACACATACCAGCTCATTAGCTGTACAGTTTCCTATCAATAACTATGAGCAGTGTGGAAAAACAGGTAAAAGACCGGAATTCAAAATGTACTTGAATAAAAGTACAAAATGTTTGAAAATAGCAACACATTGCATCGTGACGCATTGTGAGCCAACACGTGAGCAAACAGCCTATATAATAGGGCTAAAGTGGTTTATGTATGTTTTACATTATAGAATCTGCACTAGTAAATAATGTTTTCAAATAAATGCAGTGGAGTAAAAGTACAGCATTTGCATCCGAGATGTAGTGGAGTAGAAGTAAACGTGTTGTAAATTGGAAATACTCAAGTAAAGTACAAATACCTCCAAATTGAACCCAAGTACAGTACTTAAGTAAATGTACTTAGTTACTTTACACCACTGACTAGAAGGGATCATATCGTTGCTCTCTGGCAGGAGACCGCGTGTGCCCAGAAACGCTACTTTTCAGTAAATAGAAAAGTAACTTCAGTACTGATGCATCCGTTGTAGCTATTATTTAAATGAATAGTTTTCATTGGTTAAATATTCACCATAGACAGACGTAAGCACTTTCACAGGTGAAAATGTAGTATACGAAAAGTAGTGGAAAATAACTTGATAATGTGTCACATCATGCTGGGGTGTTTTGAGCATGTACGTACCGGTAGATCAACTATTTACATTTTGTACGACAGCATCACAGAAAATTCTTTCTGCGAGACAGACAGGTACTAAGTTGCAATATCTCCTAAAAATGCCATCTAACCTACAGTAGCAGACTCCCTTGTAAGCCAGAGAGACAGTCATTGTCTACTTGTTGATGGTCCATCAAACAGCGGCATGCCTACTGCATTTAGTGTAAAAGAGACAAGGTGCAAAAGTAGCTGTGGTCCATCGCGTGACCAGAGCTAGTGCAAAAGGTGACACTCTAATGTCAACGTTGTACTATATTAGCTGGTCGATCATTTATGCATGTGATTTTTTTTCTCTTAATTGTAACAGTATTCTATTATTCATTATTATTCAGAAATTCTACTTGCAGTAGCTTTGAAAATTGTGCTTTCCCATTTGGCCAAAGCCAAAAGGGCCATACAAGCACTGATGCAGAGTCTACTTGCTGCCTATAATTTTCAGTAATCACGTATTACAGATTGCATAACTATTAGTACCAGTAAGACTCCCTAATCGGGAGATAAGCGACCGTTGGTCGCTTATCTCCACAAATAGGCCAAAAGTTTGTTTTACCAATTATCAAGACATACGGGCAGTTGACAGTTTGCCATGGTTACTCATTGAAGTTGAATCTCCATATATGGAGATAACCTACGCATCACACTAAGTCTGACCTCACCAGCCCATATTTGGGCATGAGCAACTTATGTCTCCATATATGGAGATATGATGACATCACACAGTCCTCAGCCGATGATGTGGCGTGATGTCATACAATACACAAACAAGCCCTACAGTATAAAGGGGCAATTCTTGCCAGGAAAGAAGCATTTCTTCGACTCAGACCTTATCGCCAGGGTTGGCTTCTAGCAGCTGTCGGTAGATAATGCCGGTCTTATATACTCATTGAAGTTGAATCTCCATATATGGAGATAACCTACGCATCACACTAAGTCTGACCTCACCAGCCCATATTTGGGCATGAGCAACTTATGTCTCCATATATGGAGATATGATGACATCACACAGTCCTCAGCCGATGATGTGGCGTGATGTCATACAATACACAAACGTCATACTGATGTCAGCAGTGTGATGTCATACTGATGCGGAGATATGAGCAGGGCAAAGGTGTGACGTGTGACGTGTGACCGACCGACCGACCGACCGACCGACGGACGGCCGGTGGAGGTTTTGATACTAAACTGCGACCTTACGGTCGCAATAAATCAGGCTCTAGTGCTCTGCTGCTAGTGTGGCTACTCATACATTTGCTGTTTGAGAAAAGTACAGTATTGTATGAAATGGAATCATTTTCTTTTTAAAAAGGGGGAAAAACACACACAATCTGAAAAGCAATAGGCCTACAGTATATCGGCCTAACATTACAAGACAGAGCTGAATAAAGAAAACAAACTGTGGTTTACAGAATGCTTTCGAGCCCATAAGTGTAAATCAATAAAGAGTGAATCGTGCTAGTGCTGATATTGAACGCAGCCATCGATTGGTTAGCGTTATTGTTCCAAAGGGAGTGCTCAATCGATGATCTCACATGCTCATCATTGATTATTGTGTTCACTACATGCTGCATTGAACATAATGGTGTCAAATTGAACCAAATGGACGGCAAGAGACAGAACAATCCACAGCAATCTTGGTCGTTTTTAAGGTTATCTTAGATATGTTGGCCTAATGTTGAAACTAAAGGAAAGGCCATTCATAGGGTTAGCAAATGAATTTGACTGTCCATTTGGGTTGTACATTCAGAATTAGATCAGTGGTTCATATTTTAACTGGGGACCCCCCACCCTGACAAGCACTAAGAATTGAGGCATTACATTTTGTATAACACGGTTCTATTAAAATAGCAGATCTACTTGCTCACCACGCCTCGCAACGCGTATAGCATATAATGTGGGGACCCCCTCTGGGGGTCCGAACCCACAGGTTGAGAACCGCTGGGTTAAATGAGCGTGCACGTTCTTCAGCGTATACTCCTAAATAAAGCCTTGCCCATGCACACACTGAGATGAGTCAGAGGGTGATGGTGTGACGAGCAGATCCATATGACACTAGAGCATGATGCAGTCTCTCGTTATGAGCTCAGCTGCCCAGTGCTCCCGGGCTACAGAGCCACTGTCACTTCTCCTCAGCCACGGCCCTGTGTGTGTGTCTGTGTGTGTGTGTGTGTGTGTGTGTGTGTGTGTGTGTGTGTGTGTGTGTGTGTGTGTGTGTGTGTGCGTGCGTGCGTGCGTGCCAGCGTGCGTGCGTGCGTGCGTGCGTGCGTGCGTGTACTTATAGATCACCACTTGGCCCAATGAGACATGGACCGTCGCCCCAGTATAGTGACAGTCAATCTGTTCAATATATCAATTATGTATAATCTATAGGTCTTCACCACTGAACACAGCATCGTGATTAATGGTAACCACTTAAACCCTATATACTACATTGACCCGGGTTCCACTGGTCCCCATCCTTTTTTCCCTCCAGAATAGGATTCGCGTGGTTGGCCTATTAACATACGAGTATACGATCTCTTTCCTTAAGCCATTCATTCATCTTCTCCAAAGACAGTATACACTGTATGTTTATATCAGGAGTTAGTAAATGTAGTGTTCATGGTGTTTATTAGAGTTAAACCCTTTGCACACAGGACAGTTGCGTTTCTTCCGTTTGCTGTATGAATAAAACGCATTGGATTTGGTGTGCAATGCTGTACGGAATCGGCGCTGCGGATCCCAAAAGGAGTCATAAAAGGAGTGATGAGTTTTTTACCGCATGCGACAAGACGCACGAATCGAACTGGGTTCGATCGAGAAAAAAACGCACGGCCGCAGCCACTCGTCGCACGGCTAATTCGGATCCGGTGTGCATGAGGTCGTAGAGAATCATTGTTTTCTTAAAAAAAAATGAAATTGTCCGTTTTATCCGTGCGAGATAAACGCGCCTGTGTGCAAAAGGCTTTAGTTTAGGTTTGTTTTGTTGTCAGTGGTATGTGTCCTTGGGCGACAGACGCTGCATTCGTTTTCTTTTTTACGTCCTTTTTTCTCCCCAATTTAATCGTAATGCAAACGTATTCCTCCCCACACATATTTCTGTCTATTTTTTTTTCTTTCTATCCCATGATTTTGTAACCCATTTTTCACTCAGTGCCAATTGCCTAAGCTGTAATGGGCACTGCTCTCCCTCTGCTAACCTGCGGAGAGCCACCCTGTTGACAATAGAGCTTGAAGTGTGTGACGGAAGTGCTGCGGTTAACGGAAGTTACGTCATGCGATGCGGGTCTGTTTACATTCCCCAGCGAAAAAACTAAAATAGATTGTAGCTCTTAACTCACTCTGAATAGGTGTAACATTGCTTGAATCAATGTTTTTGTTTGTATATTGTTTATTGCGAGCGTAACCGACGGAGCAGGAGACGTAGACCAGCTTTTTTCGTGCAGGGAATACGTTTGCAGGAACACCGCACTGTGACAAAAATACAGCTTCCGGGAAAATTCAGCCCCCCCCCTCTTCACGTCTTCTGCCTTCTATTGTCACCAGGCTTTTCTCTTCGCAGATGAGTAAGCCTGGCTACGCGAGGCTAGCGGAGAGCCCCAAACTGAGCTCATGCTTCCTTCAGTGCATGAGGAGTGTTCAGGCCGCTATCACCTGACAGGGGAGAACCTTCCCCGGTTGGACGTAGCGCATGGAAGGAACACGTTATTCCAACCGGTTCCTTTCCCCTCCATCAGGCGCCCCGGCTGGCCAGGGGGAGGCATTATAGAGACCAGGTTTTTGTGAGGGTACCTACCCTAAGGGACACGGGAGAACATGCAAATTCCACACAGAAAGGCCCTTTCGCCTACCCCACCTAGGGTGTGGGTGCTGATGACGCGGAGGAGAGAACACGCCCACAGCGTCCCCTGGCAGAAATCGAACTCAGGACCTTCCAGCTGTGAGGCGACAGCACTACCGACTGCGCCACCATGCCACCTCTGCTGTTGTTTACAGGATAGAGGATGTGGAGCCTTCGTCCTACTCCTCCTGCCCAACACTCCCTGCTGACAGGTGCCCTCCGTAGGAGTACATGCAGTGACAATTATCCCTCTCCGAACACAGGCTATGTGTGTTCGTATAGACGCTCGACAAAGCCACATGCACCACTGGATTCGAACCCACAACCTCTGCTGTGATGGGCAGGCACTTTACCACTGTGCCACCTGAGCGCCTTACACAGACATTACATGTCTATGTTGCTATACCACGTTAATGGACACACTGCTTCACGTGAATCAGACCATGTGAGCTAATGGTTAGTTACTCAGATGGGATCGATTTATCCCCCTTCCCCAACAATCAGAAAAAAAAACTCTTGTCTAAGGCCTTGGTCAGTACGGCCCTGATTTTGCACTGTAGAGGCTAACTGACCAAGGCCTTGAACAAAATCATCAGACACATCATTCCCTGATAAGTCACATGTGGATGCTTCCGCGTTGATCCGCGACGGAACGACGAGAGGACCTTTTCAATAGTGACCACGAAGAGAGAACATCACTCTCATTGCAAAGTAGACTACCGTCACGCTGGACAGCTGAGATGGAGGAATGGCTAGTCCAAGAGTAACGTGTGTGTGTGTGTGTGTGTGTGTGTGTGTGTGTGTGTGTGTGTATGTGTGTGTGTGTGTGTGTGTGTGTGTGTGTGTGTGTGTGTGTGTGTGTGTGTGTGTGTGTGTGTGTGTGTGTGTGTGTGTGTGTGTGTGTGTGTGTTATCTTTGGGAGCCTAGGGCATGTGCACAAGTTGGTTGTGAGGGGCCTTCAAATGGCCAGCCTCTCCAAAAGGAGGGCCAAACAGTTAGCAAGGTACCGCTCTGTATCAGCTATTATAGGAGGCCGCTCAATTTGGAGGAGGCGTTGTTTCCTTTACCCATGATTGTTGTCTGCTGTGTTTGACATGTATGCCAACAGTATTGTATCTAACAATGTTCTGCCCTACATGCACTTTGTAACTGGCTGTTTTCCTGATTATCTGACTGCACTGATATTGTTTATGTCCTTTGTACATTCGTGTACTTCTTATGTGGACATAAATAAACATTTCAAATGTGTGTGTGCGTGCGCGCACGCGTGTGTGTGTTCATGCATGTGTAAGAGTGTGTGTGCGCTCGCTTAGGGGACCGTGATCATCTGACCCCCGGGATGGACATACAAATGATGTGGTCTATATTGGGCCATATGACTCTCATCCAATCATAGCTCCCCCTCCCCCTCCCCCTCCATCAGCCTCTTGTTGACTTTTCACCTCTGGCCCTTTTACCCTCTCTCTAGCCATCAGCCAACCCTCCGGAGGGAAGACAGCATGTACAACTCACTTCCCACGTGCACATTTGAGCACCGTAAAACATCATAAGCGCACGCGCACACATAAATGCACAAACGCACGCACTCGCGCACGCACATACATACGCGCGCGTGCATACACCCACACAAACTACAGAAATGTTAGTACAGGCAACATGTAGCACAGCATTTAACCACTTAAACCCTATATAGCCCTACTGTATATATATCCATGGGGACAGGAGTCCCCCAGCATTCTATACTTAGCCGCCTCTCCTCCTCCCCCCCCCCCATCACCAGATCGCTTCACTAAAAAGAAGCCGTCAACATGCCTTTTGTAGATCTGCTATACTTTCGCCAAATGTTTCACGCCAGGGTTCATGTGGTTAAATCTATACTTTCAGAGTTAAATTAACACATCTTTTGCCATGCACGAACAATCACAATTCAGCGGTGGAACATAAGTTGGCCTCTATACTCACCACACATTGCACCGGGGTGGTAGGAAGAAACTCCCCTTGGTTTTGCCTTTATTCCAGCATTCTGTCTGTTTCTTCCCGTCAGCTGTCCTGCTTCCTTCAGCTTCTTTCACCTTCCTCTTCCTCTCCTCCTCTTCCTCCTTCCCCTCCCTGTCCCCCCGCTCACCGCCGCTGTTCAGGTCCAGCTCTGTCACTGGTGGGGAGAATCCCAGAGACGTATACACACACACTCACTCACACACCCACAGCTCCAAGCAACAATTTGTACACACACACAGCTGGCTGTGAGGTTCACGTACGCACAAACACACACATACTGCACAAGCACAGCTGAGTTCTGCCTGTACACACACCCTCACAATCGCTCAGAAACACACACACATACACACACACACATACACACAGCTGGTCAAATCCACAGCTGGATGGAGCTGAATGGCATTACCGACGTGGCCTCCAGTGTTTTTTTTTCCCTTCTCCAGTCACGTTTTGAGAAACCAGCGAGACGGAGAGATGAAAGTCTGTCTTAATGCGTTGACATTTAAGAGCGTTGCACTCGGAGTCTCTGGTGTCATGACTTATTTAGCTTCAGAGACAGAAAGGATGTAAAGGCTACATTGCTCACATGAAGGCGCGACATTACTGCAATTACCGTTCCTCACATCTTGGTGGAGAGATGCTTCCGCTTGCCAAATCTCTCTTATATCTAGGTCATTTCCATCGAGAGCTGGCAACGGTTCCAGTCAGATGTCCACGAAAAAGTATAAGGATGCGTCTCCCGACTAATTGATGAGCGCTGGGCCTGTCGCATCCGGCAGTGACATCTGCACTTTGAATAGTGTTCTTTGAACAGCCAACAGAAGCAGTCTCATGCACGGCTTTCCGACATTTAAATCTTCATCAGCCTGAGCGGATCCAGGCACAAGTGCTCGAATGTTTCAATGTGTATCAGGCAAAGTTCTTCAGTCTCTGAATGTGGTCTCTTGGATTTTTTATTTATTTATTTCTTCCTTTCTGTTCCTGTGCCGCGTACATCCAGGTCACCGCTGTCATTTTACTGCTTGTCTCAACGTGGTCACTCCGTTCTTCAAAACAAAGTACCTCAACCGAACAAAATGGTGCTTTTGTGCTGAAGTCCACTCACCATGTCAGGTCTAGTTAAGGTAGTTAATCATGCACTTTTTTTTTGTACTTGCGGCGACATGTCAAACTTACAAAAGGCGTCCATCATCTGAGTAGCTAAATGGCCTCGGCTTATTCCACTTAGAGGGCCGTTTGAATAAAAAATCAAGCGGTTTCTCCTGCACGGCGCAGGGAGCAGGCTCTTTCCAGAGTGGCCTGTCACCATCAATATTTAACGGGGACCTGTCGTTGCATTGCTGTCACAGTTAGTTTCCGAGCCCCGATGTTATCGTGCGCTGGATGAGATGTTCTGCGTTCTCCTCGGACACTTCCGGTCTGCTGCTCCGCCAGTTGCGGTGCGTATACCTCCTGTTCAGTTCTGTTCCATCTTCTCGGCTTGGTCATCGTTCGCTCTCTGCCCCGTTCTTGTTCGCTTTTTTCCTGTCAGTCGTAAAGTTTGGTTCCGTTCCTCTGTGTTCATTTTAGCCTTGTTGCCTCCTTTCTACTCAAATTGACTCTGGTGTGTTTTCACTGTCTGCGTTCCTCTTTCAGCTTCTCTACTCATGCCTCGTGCCTGTGTTCCTGCAGCTGGTTGTCTTGAAGCCGGCGAAAACTGGGCGAACGCAGGCGAACCGCAAGTGAAACTGTGGCAAGGCTCAGTCATGAGGTGGTTTTGCCCTTCCTGTAGCAGCCCAGGTCCTTTTGTGTGGAGGCCAGCCTTTCATCTGTGTGCAGCACCTGACAGCAAACCTTCACTCAGCCTCCCCTCAACCAGCTTCAATCGTCTAAACTCTCTCTCTCTCTCTCTCTCTCTCTCTCTCTCTCTCTCTCTCTCTCTCTCTCTCTCTCTCTCTCTCTCTCTCTCTCTCTCTCTCTCTCTCTCTCTCTCTCTCTAGCTGTGGCTTACTCACTTGTCCTATATCTCAGGCGCTGCCAGAGAGCGTGGCTTCTGTCATCATCTTCTCCTGCACCCCTTCAACGCCTGTGTTCGGAGCAACCGCCCCCCTGTTGTTTTATTTTAGCCTTACAGTATCTCAACCCTCCTGCTCCCTCATGTCTTACATTGTTATGACCCAACTCCTTCTCTGTGTACTGAATCAGACAGATGAGACGTTGACAGATGAGACGTTGACAGATGAATCCAGCGGCAAGCAAGAGAGATCGACACGCTCCCAGCTCCAGAGAAACAACAGCCTGTCTCTAAAAGCTTGTCAGTAAATCTCTCTCTCTCTCTCTCTGTCTCTCTCTCGCTGTCTCTCCGTCTCTCTTTGTCTCTCTCTTTCTCGCTGTCCACTCCTGACGACAGATAACTCTCCTGGCTAGATGGCACTGTGCGCTCCAAGGAGGCACGCCACACAGTCCCAGCAGGAGGTTAAATAAACAAAACAAAAAACAAAGACGCTGAATGTAATAAAGCTGTGTCAAGTCTTGCGCGAAAAAAGACAGAGCTAAATCAGATGGACAAGAGGAGAGGGAGAGAGACGGAGGACGGTATATGGGATGGAGGAGGAGGAGAAGAATGTGGAGATGGAGGGGGGAAAAAAGAAATGCCCCCAGGAGCCACGAAGCTGACAGGCAAAGATGATAAGCGATGGAGAGAGCCAAAGATAGAGGAGGCAGAGAGGAGAATGTGGGGAGATTGTGAGGAACAGCGTGTGTGTGTGGGTGGGTGGAATGGAGAGATGATGGTGAGATGAAGAGAAAGATATGGGAGACACGGGAGAGGAGGGGCGAGAGCAACATGTAAGCTAGAGAATATGGAGCGATGGAATGGGACATGGGGGGATAGATGATGATGGGGCCTGGAGGGAAGGATGCATGATAGAGAGAGAGAAAGGGAGGGGGTAGGCGATGCATGGATGGATGGATCGATTGATTGATTGATCGGAGCGGCTGTAGGGCTGAATGAACGATTGATTGAGTTTTAATATGGGTGGATGGAGGAGGAAGGGAGGGCCTGATGGGTGACAAGAAGGCGTCTTGAGTTGTACTGGATGGGGGGATAAATCAATGACAGAGACGGACATGCATGGATGGGCGGAAGATGGATGTATGGGAAGATGGACGGACGGATAATCCTGCAACTGTCTAAACAACATGGTCTGCTGTAAATGACATTGTTATTACATGTATGGTCAAGACAAAAATAACCTCAGTAAAAAACATGAGAATCAAGATATATCTTCATATAGAAAAAACTAGCATCTACTGACAATGTGAAAGAGCGGACTAGCCAACACTACTGTAGCTCCGGGATCCAGGCATTTCAAGAAGAAAAGCCTGGGCTAGCCCCCCTGTAACTGTGGTTCACATTTTAATTGTATATAAAATACATGTAGCCGTTCAGATATCTTATTTTACATCAGTATTGTTCATGTGAACTGGTTTGTTTAGGCTTATGCATTATAATTATAAAATCGCTATGATTTGTCACTCGTTTTCCACCGCAGATCACTTCCTCATTTACTCAACAGCAGCAGGAGTCATGTCCCTCTCCGCGTGCATTCCAGACGCCGGAGGACCCGGTGAGATTTGCCGGGGGCATAGAATGTCCGCGTTAGGCGAGACTAAGCCAACACTAACTTGGGACACCTGAATTGCTGCATGCCTTCCACACCCTTCGAGCTCAGCGGTGCTGTTTGCTCCGCTGTCGCGTCGCAGTGTACCTATATATAGGTGGTGCAACTCTTTCTTTCTGTGGCTGTTTCCCACAGTGTCAGTTTGCTTGCCGCCTTTTACAGGTGTGAGCAGTGCCCAGGCAGCCACATCCTTCTCTCTCTGACCTTGTATGTGACCTGTAGTAGGATTCCACTGTAGCATAACATGTAAATGTATAAATACAAAACAGTATGTATAAATTATGTATATATATATATTGACAGAGGGTGGCAAGAAGGGATAGAAGGAGAGAGGAGTGAGAGGAGGAGTTTGTGAGCTGGAGTCTTCAGATTAAGGCGTGAAATTTAGAGCGATTCTTACTGCGAGTTTATTCCACAATTTGGGAGCCCTTTGGGAACCATTTTTTACTATTTTGATAAACATTTTTAAACATTTCAAATAGCTGATCTATAAGCCCACAACGTTTTCAATGTTTGAAGTATTTTAAAATGTATTTCAAAATGGTAAAAAGGCAAACAAGTTTAGGGATATAGCTATATACTGTAGGTCTAGGACGTGTGGAGTCAGTCAGAGGTGTTTTAGGGAAGGCTCGAACATCATCCCAGTGTTAGCCGATCTCATACATGCACACGATGAAAGATTAAAGCATATCTGTGGTTCATATGAGTGCTCAGAAATGATGCACACACACGCATGCACACACGCACGCATGCACGCATGCTACTGTACATGTATGAAGAGGAACTCCCTTGTTAAAGGGAATACAACATCTGAATCAGAGACTTGATGAATGAATCATGACCCATGACCCATATGGCTTTGTGTGTGTGTGTGTGTGTGTGTGTGTGTGTGTGTGTGTGTGTGTGTGTGTGTGTGTGTGTGTGTGTGTGTGTGTGTGTGTGTGTGTGTGTGTGTGTGTGTGTGTGTGTGTGTGTGTGTGTGGGCGGAGGGCGTGCGGGCGTGCGTGCGTGCGTGCGTGCGTGCGTGCGTGCGTGCGTGCGTGCGTGCGTGCGTGTGGTCAATGCTATGTGGATGAGTGGATTTTTATAGTGCTTTCTATACGTGCGTGGGTGGGAGGTTAGGGCGGTCAGTGAATATTGCTGCTACTTTGGTGTGTTTAGCTACTGGGGTGTGTGTGTGTGTGTGTGTGTGTGTGTGTGTGTGTGTGTGTGTGTGTGTGTGTGTGTGTGTGTGTGTGTGTTAGGAATGTGCCCCTATTGCCCTCAGCATCACCCAACGCCACCATCTGCTCAGTCTGCATCTGGTCCCCACAAGAATGAAAGTACAAAAACACAAACACGCATGAGCACGCACGCACGCACGCACACACGCACACACGCGCACACACACACACACACACACGATTGGCCCTCTGACCAACCAATGATAGGCACATAGCAACCAGTCCGACAGACGTCCGAGTGATAATCGATATAACAGAGTTTTATAGAGCACAATGATCCAGTTCAGTGGTTCCCAACCAGTGGTCCTTTAGGGTGTTCCAGGTGGTAACCTGGAATAACCAAATGAACCCTTATAGATCTTTAACTCTTGAGAGTCTAAAATTTAAACCAAATTTGGTTCATTTGGTTTAATTTCACACTCTCGAGAGTTAAATTATTGTTAAAAATCTGCATTACTTAATTTACAAGAAGTCTACACAATTAAAGGTAGACTTGCCTGTTGTCTCTCCTATGGTACCAACATCAATACAGCAGGAATTGTGGACTAACAATAACAAAATACCTGTATTCTATGTCTTGGGTATGAGAGGTTAAATCTCATCAAATGGTGTTCTGTGGATCAAATGCAGAATAAGTAAGGGACCTTGATATGAAAAGGGAGGGTTGATTGTACCTATTGGTCCCAATTAGCTCCTTCCCTTGGCCTCTCTTTCCTTCTCTTCATTTATGTAGTCTATCCTTCCCTCATTCCCCACTTCTCTTCTCTCATCCTACACATCTTCACCTACTTCTATAAAAAGCAGAAGACATTAAGAATGAGAGACGGACAGGGAGACAACTGATTAAGTCATGGAACAGAGGACAAGACACCGGGGGGAGTGTGTGTGTGTGTGTTTGTGATGTGCGCGCGTGAGCGTGCATACACGCATACATGCGTGCGTGCGCGACATGCCCGTCCTAACACACTCCCAAGCTTTGTGATACCACAGGCTGTTTTCTGCTTTTATCGTCATAAGATAAGATCATGTTTATTGATCCCCAGAGGGAAATGTAGGTGTCACAGCATCAACAGAAGTGAGATTGATTGATTGATTATTTATGACAGACAGATAGAACACAGTACTATATGCAGACTGCAGTTAATATAATCATAAAAAAACTGTTGCAAAACAACAATGCAACATAAAAGGTATTTACAAAGAAGGGTCAGGGGGAGGGATAGGTTAAGCATGGTTTATTGTTACCAGTTTCGAGTGGCAGCCGCCTGTAAGTGTTTTTTAAGAGCGGTTTCAAAGGAAGTTAGGGATTTACACTCCTTTAAGACTAAAACACAGTAGAGGTGTAGATTAGATTTAAGAATCAAATCAAGTGAAATAAAATACTGAATATTAAGCAGTGTGCTACAGTATGGTAACAGTATCAACAATGAATATAAGAATGCATGTGCATAACAGTGAGTATCTGGAGGAAATATCAAACAGTAACCTCACCCATCAGGCTTTCTGGGGGAAAGCCTGGTGTTCGTTCACAACCACAGACATAAAAAGGTAGACGCCTCTTCCGGCTCTCTGGTACCCGTCTCGCCTTGGTGGGCATTTTTGATTGACAGGCTTGGAATTCTTCTGTGTGCGTAACAGACAACAAGGTCGGTAGGCAAATCAGAGGCAGGTTTGAATGGAAAAGTCCCGGAAAAGACGCGTTGTGATTGGCCAGTAGTTTTTTTGAGTGGCAGCCTGCCCACTAGAAGAAGCGGCGTCGCTTTGATTTGGTTCCCTCTGTTTGTTTCCCCAATCCCTATTAAAATGCTCGAGTAGCCTAGTGTAGTCTTGCCAGTCGCTAACAGTTGGACTAAAAGATGCACATACCAAACGATTTTTTCAAAAGCAAAACTACTCCGCATCAAGGAGTTTATTAGGTAGGCCATAAAAGTATGTCCTTGAGTGCAGGGGAATTATTTTGGGATAAAACTGAATCCGTTTGGATAGTTCCAGCAAATTGTAATCCTTTGAGTATACAACATGACGTGTTGTGGTTTCCGCTCCAGACCAGTTACAACCCCAAAAAGTGAAGTGATCCCAGGCTAATCAAACAGTGAGCAAATACAGGAAAGGTGTGCTCAGTAGAGTGTAGATATCCACCAGGTCACTGTTGGAAACATTTGAGATCTTGTGGTTTCAAACTCTTACTGCAGTTGATTCTGGCCTACACTTCCCTATAGCTGGTCCCATTAAGTCATGACTTACACATTGACTTAATCAGTCATTAGCGCCATTAGGAGGAAGTAGGAATGTCACTATTAGCTTGTCACTACCATCTCTCTCTCTCTCTCTCTCTCTCTCTCTCTCTCTCTCTCTCTCTCTCTCTCTCTCTCTCTCTCTCTCTCTCTCTGCCCCACTCTGACATAATCTTTCTCTTGACTTGTCTCTCCACTCCTCCCATGTCATTCTGTCTGCCCCATTCTTTTCCATTTCTCTCTTTCTATTGGCTCTTAAGGTCTTCCACCAACTCCAAAGCTCTCTGTGTGTGTGTGTGTGTGTGTGTGTGTGTGTGTGCGTGCGTGCGTGCGTGCGTGCCTACGTGCGTGTGTGCGTGCGTGCGTGCGTGCGTGTGCGCATGCTCGCACAGTAATGCATGTTTGTTATTGCTTACTTGAGAGATATACTTGTCTGGGTCATAACATGCAGTAATGTTGCTTCATTTGGTCATATCAGACTGTGCCTCCCTCTTGTGTTGATATGTGGACACTACAGGCTGGCTGTCAATGGTGGGATTTACCTTTGCAGTCCAACTGCAATGGTAACTGCACAGACGCAAAGACAAAGTTGAAGCTTTTTGTCATGCTTCACACACTGTTATGTATTCTGCCCTACAAATGAAGAGCGCAGTAACTACGAACAAAGATTTGACTGAAAAATATGTGTTTTGACTGGTCAGCCAAATGAGATGTAGGCATGGGGAGTGGTCGTTTTTTATTGAGGGGTGTTACTGGAGAAAATGTATAAGCCCTTTTTTAAAATGCCATGACCCTCCCTCTCAACTGGGGGAAAAATCAATGACCCTCCCCAAGCATTAAAATAAAAAAGATTGACCCTCCCCTGGCTACAACATGACATTTACCACAGTAAAATTATGCCTAAAACCTAAACTTAGTTATTCCTAACCAGTGGTGAGAACAGAACAGAGAAGCAAGTTCTGGGTGGGCACTGCGAATGTTATTTTCTTTCTTTTTTTACTGTAAATTATTTGGATCTTTTAGGGTTAAAAAGGGTGCGAGCGGCAGCAGCAATGAACAACACTGAATATGCTAATATAATGCATTGAGATCCCAGCTGCACTTAATCCCAAAAACACATTTCCAAATATATACTAACACACCCTCCAAACTAAAGTAACACACACTGTGTAGCCTACTGCTGCTAGTGTAAAAGTCAACGTGGACATCACAAAAAAGGTGAGAAGTTCTCAGAGGTTGAGAACAGGTTATTTGACATCTAGGTTACAGATAAAACAGTTGACACATGTGCACAACACATGTAACAGCTGCCATTCGTTTCATTCATTCATTTTGCCATTCATTTTGTGCTGTTGATTGCATGGGGTCAAATCTGGGTCAAATGCGCATTTTCAACGAGCGATCGTTAACCTAATGTTCTTTTTTTTAGCACCATTTCACTTTTTACTTTAGGGAGGGGGGATACAGTTCTGACAACCATTGTTGCTGCCTTACACAGCTCTCCATTGTTTTAGGAAAATGCATAGTAGTATAAACACAGCAACTTCATTTCATTCACTAACTGCAGTGACTGTGGGGCATTTCTAGGGATGGCACCCAGGGTTTGTCATTAAATTAAGCAGAAGGCTGTCGACAATGGTTGCATAAGTGCCTGTACCTCTGGAGCCATTGTTTGCTTTTGAAAAATTGCATGACCCTCCCTTAATTCAAAGAGAAATCAGCAGACCCTCCCTAGGACTGAAATTAAAATAGCATGACCCTCCCTATTTTCCTCCAGGGGGTGCTGTTGATAAAAAACGATTGCTCCCTAAGTGATTACACTACACCAGGGGTCTTCATCAGAGGGTCCAGGACCCCCAGAGTTACTACAGGGGGTCCTCCAAATCTTTGAGTGATAGAAACTTTTTTTCTCCTTTGTTATATTAACTACTCGAACCCTAGTGTCCATATTCTGAGAACTTTAGCCAAAAATAGCCGATCTACAAGGTAGAGGCACACACACGAGGCGTTGTGAGCTTATAGATCAGCTATTTTTGGCAAAAAGCTTTGGTGTAGAGGGGAAAACGAGCAGACTAAGTACAAAGTGAAAGGTCAAATTCATTAAGTATTGACAGTTCAAGTGGTTAAATATCTGAACACAAATTGACATGAATCCAAAATACACTGATGATTGTGCTGTCAAACAATGAAACTACAGTATATGGAATCTATGAACAGGTTGTGGGGGTCCCAGCTTCATCTCTCTCTCAACTAAGGGGTCCTTGGCCTGAAAACTTTGAAGACCCCTGCACTAGACTGATCGTATATCTGTTAATTTGACCTTTGGGATGCACAAATAAGTCAGTGTGTTGAAAAACGTAGTTATTTGGCTTTGTAGGGCAGTATTTATTGTCTGTAGTTTTTGAAGCGGTGAAAACCGCTTCCTATAGTGGCTTTGTGTGTATCACGCCCATATATAGTCATTTTAGTCCAGAATGAACAGGCTTTTTCAAAAACAGAATGTCCGTTTAATTACCATATATGGTGATCTCAGTCCAGAATGAACAGGGTTTTTCAAAAACACAATGTATGTCACCTCATGTCCATATATGGTCACTCCAGGCCAGAATGAACAGGTCTTTCCTGTCCCGTACGTGCAAAATATCAGTCCAGAATGAATAGGCTTTTTCAAAAAGCAAAATGTGTGTCCCATGTCCATATATGGTCATTTCAGTTCAGAATGAATAGGCTTTATCTGTCCTGTACGTCCAGAATATGTGTGCGGTGTCCCTCCCGGTCAGATGAATGGATACTTTGAGGATTGGTCAAGCTTCACATGATAATTTGGCCTTCAGGTTTTATCTGTCTTGTACATGCAATAGGTCTCACCTATTGCAGCAATGACAAATAGCCGCATAAGAGCAAAAGCAAAGGCACAATAAGAATATACAGATGATAACAGAATGGTAAAAAGGAGCATTAAGGCAGACAAGAGTAAATACATTGAAAACCTAGCAGAAGTTGAAAAATTTAGTAGGCCACAAAGATAACAGAAACTGAAATAATTATAGAGGGATGCAGTTGACAAACAACTAAGAGACCAGCAAGCAGGACTTTTTATATATTTTTTTAAAACCTATTATACCGGCTGTCATACCGGCTCTCCAGACAATTCTATACTAAGATTCACCGCTTCACTTCGAACCGAGGTTTGATTTTTACAAAACTCGCAGTGCCAAATCCCTTGTAGCCCACTGCCAATAAGGCTAAGGTTAACAATGTACTTTTGTATTTTATTGTAGACTTGGAAGTCAATGGCGGTCAGATCGGAATGGAACCTTGGCCAAATATGAATGTCATAGACGAGTCTTTAGAACCTGTATGGTTTTCAAGCCCACCGGTACCGGCCCTACTATGAAGGATGTAACCTTCATTTTGTCTTTATTTAGCTATTTCTTATTATATTACAAGTTAATCCTTGTTAGTTGTCCTGCAATTAATGACTAAATCCTTACCCATCCCTAAGGGATACTTACTCGTCCTTACCCATCCGATCTCAGGCCGCTCACGTCCCTCAGATAGATTGGATAAATACCTGTAGTCATATATACGCCTTGATATTATATGTCACCCTTTTGCCCCTCTCTGATTGGCTACGGGAATACACGGCTCATGGCCTGTGATTGGCTATAGGCGTAAACACAGACAGACGGACAGACAAAGATTCCTGGAATTATAAATAGAGATAGATATAGAAGATGAAACCTCTAGTAGCCAAGATGGAGGGAAAACAACAGTCATCTCCATTTGATTTGATTCTTCTGGGCCTTCTTGCCTGAGTCACGGGTGCTGAATTTGACATTACCGTGAATGCTTATTTGACCTCATTCATTCATACAGGTGAAAATATCTTTGAGATCACTGAACAATGTCTTATATGAGGGAGCTTTGTTCAGAGTATCAGTGTTACAAATTCGCAAACTCTCCACAAAACAAACAAAAAAGCTAACAAAAAGGCAATAGAAGGGTTGCACTGACCATACAAAACACATCTAGGGGCCATGGATTCTCTGGGCGACCCCCTGTTGGTCGTGGACGGTGTTTGACAACCCTGTGGTCCTGGGGGCCCTACATGAAGGACATCACACTATGACTCTATCAGGTCCAAAGGATGTTGACTCAGATGAGGTCAGTACTATCGTTATGTGAGGAGTACTGCAGAGCATAGTTCAGCCAGTTAGTGCCTGGACCGCATGCAGTTTTGCAAGGACCTGTGTTCAAATCCATCTCAGGTCGTCACGTTGGTTTGCATGTTCCCCCATTCTATTTGACCTTAGTTAGTTTCCTGCCTCTCTAACTTCTATACTATCTACTTTTCTAAAAATAAGATCGCTCAGGCTGAAGGTTTTCCTATGTAATCCTATTTATACCTCTAGACTAGACTACATCTTCTCTAACTTTAACTCTATTGTATTGATGACAAGTTTGCCGGTGTAAAGGAGGGGAGCGTGTCGCTATTTCTACAAGTTATCTTTTCAACAACCAAACCTAATCCTAACCTTAACCTCCGTGGGGTGAGTAGCCCCTGCCCTGCCTAGTATACCTGCCGACGCTCTGTTGTCGAAATGATGTGCGTTCGAAAAAGCGAGTTTCCCCCCTAAAGGAGTAGGTGAAATAATATATCATTGTACTACCTCAAAAAAGAATGTCTAAGACATTGCGGGTCTGGAACTGCCTATTCTCCTTAACCAAAAGTCCTCCTTTTCTCCAGCTAGTCGCTGCCTTGCCTTCCCCCATTTCACCTTGATTCAAAAAATCGTCTATCGTCTCCGAATGTGGGCATAGTTGCCTTCCCTTATATAATATAAAATTAAAGTATTTAAAAAATACATAAAACATGTGGAAAAATTGCGTGGAGGTACTAAGACATGTAGTAATCAGTCTAGTGGTTTGCAAGATTAGCTTTGGACAAACACAGACACGAACAAACTGAAGACACAGACACACAGAACTAAGAACCAGCCTCCTACAGAGTCATGGCGTACAAAATTGATGCTCCCAGTGCCCTCTGAGCCAAACTGGAGCTGGATTACTTGCTGTATTGGCCTTTCCACCCATTAAGCTACCTGGTCTGGGCCTGGGAGAAGTGTGCAACAACTCTCGAAGCTGCTGTTTTGTTTTCACACTATAGTTAATCATGGTAACAGAGTTGGTTTTCCTGTTGCTCCATAAAGGACATGTAAAGACCAGACCTAACTCTGCTCATCTGAAGATTCATCATCTTCATCTTGGACCTCAAAATGCTCATCCCCTGCCTCCGCACCCGAAGCTTCATCATCTTCATCTTCGTCGTCTCCATCTTCCGCAGGCGTGCCAGTGTCAGTGGACGGTGCGTCCTCTGTGGGCTGCTCTTGGAGAGACGCTTCCTTGCCCTCTGATCCCTGGCTCCTCTCTGGGGCTTCATCTGCGTCGCCCTCCCTCCTGATGGGCTCCACGTGTTGCCTCTGGTCCCCGTCGAGCAGAAGCCTCCTTTCCCTAGTGTTCCTATTGATAGGCAGATATAGTTTATACTCATTGGGGAGCTCGTCTGACGAGAACATCCTGTCCATGAAATACACCCTCCTTATGCGACAGTTGGCGTGGATCTGTAAGCGCTGCGCCTCGACGAAGTTGGTCCCGTAGGCTTTAAGTGTGTAGTCCTTCAGGTTGAACTGAATCTGGTTCCAGCCTTCGGTCAGCTGCATTGGCATGGTGCAGACCGTCGGCGTGTTAGTCATCTTGCTGTGATAGTTGCTCGCCTTAAACCGACGACGGCTGTTTCTGTCGTCCAATATCGTCACTTCGAAGCTGAAGTAGTCTTTGAGGTTCTTGACGATCAACACGAGATAGGGGAGAGTGATGCCCATGGACTTCCGGGGGTCTGAAGGACATGTTATATATGTAGTACTGACGTTGTTCCCCTTTACCTCCAACACCAATGACTGGATGTCATTGTCTGTGACTCTCTTGACGTGACCGTGTCTCGTCGTGGTACCCCATAACTCAAGAGGTTTGCTGCCAATGCTGTATAAAACGGTCAATAAACCACTTAGATTGTATGTGCTATTGAACATGTTCTGTGGTTAGTATGGTCCAGCACAAAACGTTTTTTGTTTGGGCCAAACAAAAACTTCATTGAGATAACATTTAAGGACTTGATTTCTATCGACTGCCGGACGTATTTATATAGGCCTATGACTTGGGCATGACGTAACACTGACGAAACACAAACTGTTGTCCATATAGTATAGTTAGTAGTACCTTTATTGGAAGGATAAAACCTCTTGAGATGGATCATCTCATTTTAGAGGGGGTCAGTAGGACAACAGTTCTTACCCTAACCCTAAACATAACTTAACCCTAAACTCAACCTGACAAAAGCTATGCCTAAACCTAACCATAGACATAAACCTCCTAACCTTAAAGGCTAAACTTAACTTCACAAAAGCTATGCCTAAGCCTAACCTCAACCTTCACAAAGGCTATCCCTAAACCTAACCTTAAGAGGGATAATTCACAGCCGAAATTACATAATTTTCTAATCACCCCATGCGACTTGAATTCATGGACATTTTTTGTTTTTGTCACATTCCTGAGCCAATAATTTGATGAGTGACAGCAGTTCCCTACAGAAAAAAAAGAATAACCTTAACATTAAACTTAACAACACAAAAGATATGCCTAAACCTAACCTTAACTCTAACATAACCTCACAACCTCAAAACTGCCCAACCTTGACCTCACACCAACATAAGATTTTGTTGGGGGCATGCTTTGTAGTAAACAAAATAAATAAATAAAATAAAATAAAGTACCCCGCGTTGGGATTTGAACCCGTTATGTGAGTGTCATGGAGTAGGTATGCCTCACTCAGCTGGATGAGAGTTCCACAGTACACATCTTGGTCTACTTGACTATATTCAGAGGAAGCAGGCCCTCAAAATAAGTTGACCAGGACACTGCCAGTATACAAAACGCTCCATCCCTAGCCTTGGACATGGGAGACAATATCAATATGCTTATAAACATCTGCAGATAGCGTGGGGATATAATTGTAAAGAATGTAATTTATTCACACATGCTAATGGACGATTATAATTCTTGATTTTCATCACTTGTCAAACACACACACACACACACACACACACACACACACACACACACACACACACACACACACACACACACACACACACACACACACACACACACACACACACACACACACACAGCTCTATCCCCTCTGTGTTCACTAGAGGGAGATATTGTCTTACCAACCCCTTTGACAATGAATGATATGATGTGATGCATACTGTGGCCTATTAGATTAGAAGTGGACAAAGTACTCATCCCCTGAGTCAGAACATAGATACTAAGTATTCAAAGGGACTTTTTGACATGTAGGTCATCTCTCTCTCTCTCTCTCTCTCTCTCTCTCTCTCTCTCTCTCTCTGTATGTGTGTGCATCAGTAGGCGCCAATACGGACAAAATGACTGAAGTTGTGGTTTCTAAAAGTAACTGCTACTCCCTCACTTGAAGAAAACCAAAGAGTACATGAACACACACAAGTCTTGTGATGCTTTTCCTCACATTAACCCTGACGATTTAAAATTGGAGGGGGTAGCCGGCAGGGTACATTTGTGTTCATGCAGCAGCACTGGCCACCGTGGATGTCTGCAATTGGCTAGTTTTGGGCCATAGCCTGGGAGGACACCTGGCCCAGATATTTATTCTGTGATTATCTAAAACAATTGACGTGTTATTACGGATTCCACCAACGTTCTAGGCTAGACCTGTCTGATTGGCTTCCTGGCAGGCATAGTTTTACTGAGGTTAGGAGGATGTTACGGTTAGGTTTAGGTATAGTTACAAAAAGAAAACGATACTGTCAATCACAGCAACTACTGGCCAATCACAGCAGGACTCCCTAGAAAAGCATCTGGTATTCATAAGCATGCATCATTGACTGATTTGAACATTTGAGGTCCTGTGGAACCAACTAGCCAATTACAATATGGCTGTCCGTTTGGACTGTGGGATCTAAACAGCTGACACATCAAGTCATAGAAATGACATAATTTGTAAAGAGCTCTTTGCAAGTTGTTGAACGCATTGCCTCTCCCATATCTGGCAGATTAGAAGTAGTGGTTCATACATACTTTACAGTACATTTGCGGTTTCTATCAAAGACTTGTACAACCCAGTCTTTGTAGTTGTATTTCAACCAAAGATGCCCTAAGGGTGAGAAGCGACCTCGAGTGAGGTCGCGTGGCCGTGGGTGACTGGGGACGCTGCTCCGTATTAATGCGGCGCTGCTTGGCGGCGATGTCCTCCTTGAGACTCTGGTGGCGGCACTGCTGGCGTTCCCTGGCCTGGCAGTGGCGGCACTCGTCGGCAGGCTCCTCCGGCACATCAGCGCGTGCAGGTGGCCGGCTGGGTGGCAGGCGATGTGGAGCTTAAAGGTAGAATCCTGAAGAGGTCTGTGTCCTGCTGTCCGATGTCATGTGATGTCAGAACAGGTCAGCTAAATCCTTCTGCTGAGCTGGGTTTGATGAGGTCAGTGTCATGATCTTCATATCAGCAGTCTTGATTTGCGAATGAATTCTGTCTTGGCCATATAAGGAGCGTGACATGAGACGTGACTGACTGACTGACACATGCACGGGAGCTGCAGGTTTTTATTGTAAATTTCCCAAATATGGAGATGACTGAGGTCTGACATCATAGATGTCTGACGTCATATGGAGCGTCACTCACGCATGCACATGACAGTTTGGAGCTCCAGTAGCTGGAATATAATGTACCATAACAACCACCAACATAATATTATATGAATCAATAAATTAGCATAAAACAATGAAAATAGAAGACAACCAGTGCTTGAGCACCTCCAGGATTGCCTTATACTGTACATGTAGGACAGTGGTTCTCAACCAGTGGTCTGTGGACCACAAGTGGTCCTTGCGGGGGTTCCAGGTGGTCCCCAGCTAAATAATGGAGAGTTGGTAACCAACTGGACCCTTATAGATCTTTAACTCTTGAGTGTGTAAAATGAAACCAAATGGACCCTTCCAAGATTTATTGCTTTACTTAATTTACAAGAAGTTGAAGAATTGTTATTTTGATCAACGTTTGCCTGTTGTGTCTTCTTCTATGGAACCACATCAATAAAGCATGGCATTGTGGACAAAATCTTCTTATCCATCGACAACAAAATATTTAAGTCTTGGGTCTGAGATGCCAAAACTCATCAAATGGTCGTCCATGACTCAAATGCTGAATAAATAATGGACCTTGATTGATATGAAAAGGGTTGAAAACCACTGTAGAAGAACGAGGCCATTATAATAAAATTTCCCTCATTTATATTTCTCTTACCAAACCACATGTCTGACTTGCTCTCATTCAATACAAAGGCTATGCTAGGTCATTTTGTTTCCCCCTCCTGGTGAATGTGGTTTTTAACAAGAAACAAGAGAACGGATGTGCGCAACTCAAAAGCCTTCAAAGTACGTACGTACTGTAAGTACAGAACCAAAAGGTCCCAAAATATGAAATGAAGTCATAAACACTTAGAGCAAATACGTATGTAACACTTTTAGCAATGCAGAAGGAAACTTCCCTATATCTTCATACATTCTGTACACATGGGTGTGGGTGTGAAGTCTGATTTTAGGACATGACTTCACGTCTCGCCCAACAGTGTGAACTGTGAACTCGCTATGTTCCGTTTGTAGGATATGTAACGGGTTAACCAATACAAATAAAAAATAAACATTTTGTTCTTAAAAGTGCTTATCATTGACTTGGGGACCCCCCACCTGTCCCGCACGCCATCACTGTTTCTTTACCTTTGCCTATCCCCCCCATTTTTCTCTTTCTCTTCTTTTACTTGATTTAAATTAATCATGATCTTTTTTTTCTCTTAGGATACAAGTTTTGTTGAGTGTTTCCCAAAGTTAACTGTACCATAATTGTTTTCATACTGGGCGTTAAATGATACAGTTGTATTGTACTGTTTTTTTGTTTTTTGTTTTTTTTTAAAAGGCTTGCATTGTATAATGTATAACAAGCTATATAATGTTACACCTGAGTGTGGAATGGTTATCTTCTCTGGTTTCTAAATTTCCCAATGACCTCTGATAATGAATATAGGCTATTCTCTTCTTCTATTCCATCTTCTAAATTCAGTTTTTATTCAGTTTAAGTAAGTGCAGGTTTTCATAGTAAAAAAAATCATTGGTGACCATGACAGTTTCATTGGAGCTCCAGTAGCTGGAATGTGATGTAACCATAACAACCACCAGCATAATATTATGTGAATCAATACATTAGCCTACATAAACAATTTAAAATAGAAGACAACCAGTGCTTGAGCACGTCCAGGATTGCCTTCATACTGTATATACATGTAGGACAGTGGTTCTCAACCAGTGGTCTGTGGACCACCAGTGGTCCTTGAGGGGGTTCCAGGTGGTCCCCAGCTAAATTATGGAGAGTTGGTAATCAAATGGACCCTTATAGATCTTTAACTCTTGAGTGTGTAAAATGAAACCAAATGGACCCTTCCCAAGATTTATTGCTTTACTTAATTTACAAGAAGTTGAAGAATTGTTATTTTGATCAACGTTTGCCTGTTGTGTCTTCTTCTATCGATTCGAACCACATCAATACAGCATGGCATTGTGGACAAAATCTTATCCACTGACAAAAAGTCTTGGGTCTGAGATGCCAAAACTCATCAAATGGTGTTCCATGGCTCAAATTCTGAATAAATAATGGACCTTGATATGAAAAGGATTGAACACCACTGTAGAAGAAAGAGGCCATTATAATAAAATTTCCCTCATTTATATTTCTCTTACCAAACCACATGTCTGACTTGCTCTCATTCAATACAAAGGCTATGCTAGGTCATTTTGTTTCCCCCTCCTGGTGAATGTGGTTTTTAACAAGAAACAAGAGAACGGATGTGCGCAACTCAAAAGCCTTCAAAGTACGTACATACTGTAAGTACAAAACCAAAAGGTCCCAAAATATGAAATTAAGTAATAAACACTAAGAGCAAATACGTATGTAACACTTTTAGCAACGCAGAAGGAAACTTCCCTATATCTTCATCAGTAAGACATTCTGTACACATGGGTGTGGGTGTGAAGTCTGATTTTAGGACATGGCTACACGTCAAGCCCAACAGTGTGAACTGTGAACTCGCTATGTTCCGTTTGTAGGATATGTAACGGGTTAACCAATCAAAAAAACATTTTGTTCTTAAAAGTGCTTATCATTGACTTGGGGACCCCCCACCTGTCCCACACGCCGTCACTGTTTCTTTACCTTTGCCTATTTTGTTTTTCTTTTTTCTTTTTTTTTCTTTTCCTTTGGAGAGGAGAGGAGAAAAATAAATTTTATTTTCACCCCCCCCCCCCCCCCCCCTTTCTCTTTCTCTTCTTTTACATAATACTTTAGTGTTTTTTTCGGATTTAATCATTTAATTAATGTCTGTGGTGAAATTAATGGGAACTAAAGACCCATGGGGGAGGAAGGGTATGGGGATCGTTGAGTGTTTTGTGTCCTAAGTGTTTCCCAAAGTTAATTGTACCATACTTGTTTTCATACTGGGTGTTAAATGTTACAGTTGTATTTTACTATTTTTTTGTTTGTTCTTTTTCTTTAGGAGAAAAAGGCTTGTATTGCCATAAGGTTACACCTGAGTGTAGAATGGTTATCTTCTCTGGTTGCTAAATTTCCCAATGACCTCTGATAATGAATATAGGCTCTTCTCTTCTTCTATTCTCTTCTTCTAAATTCAGTTTTTATTCAGTTTTGTAAGTGCAGTTTGTTTATTTGTGTGTGTGTGTGTGTGTGTGTGTGTGTGTGTGTGTGTGTGTGTGTGTGTGTGTGTGTGTGTGTGTGTGTGTGTGTGTGTGTGTGTGTGTGTGTTTGGCCGGAGGGCTGCTGTTATTTCATAACCTTTACAGTAAGATGAACTGGGTAGAGAAAGTAAGTAAAGGTTTTAGCATTATTTTTGTTTATTTTATTAGTCTATTTATTAGTCTGTTCTCAATAATAACTCAACTGTATTGTTGTGAATGTGGGTGTTCCCATACTAGGCCTATAATATTTGAGGACCTAATTGTCTTGTCACTTTTCTTTCTCTCAATATAATCCACTGGAATAGCAGAGCTTATTAAACATACAGTATAATACATTGTATTATACTGTGGCGAGGGGATGTGCAGATCAACATGTATTACATTTGTACATATACCGATATAAAGGTAATGGGTCGCACACAGAGTGGCAGGAGTGTTCTCTCTGTTATTGTATCTTTACATGTCAAAAGAACAAAGGCTATCCATCCTTCGTCAGTGTTACAGTTGTTACGAAAATTGACAAATTGTCATACATACCATAACCCTAACTCTTACAATACAATGCTATCAACATGATATTGCCATCAAGCATGATACAAAATAAAACAAAGAATACTGAACTACTGCTTTTACTGCAGTGAGTGCAGGCAGTGTAATGGAAGAAAGGAAGTGGGGATATGTATTTTCAAATAGGTGTTACTAACCACACACCAACTAAGAGTCATTTGTGACAATCGACAATCAAGACAGCTAGTTGTCATTGTTAGGTACTATACCAGTGTTTCTCAAACTTTCAAATTTCTCCCCTTAACTCTGACAGTGTACAAATGGAACCAAATGAACCCTAACAGGTTCATTTGGTTCCATTTGTACAGGTATACTGTCAGAGTTACAGACTTGTATGGGTCAATTTAGACCCCCATAAAGGAACCCACAGTCCCTGGAATCCACATTGAGAACCACTGTACTATACTGTACCATATTAGGAACTCAGCAAGAAAATAATTTCTTTTTTTGTTGGCATAAGTTTCAGAATCTAAATCAACACTTTGTTGGTCAGTTACGGTTGCTGTCTAGGACTATATCTGTGTAGCCAACATACAGTAGTAACATTACCAGTGCATGAAAACAGACATAAACAGGGACAACAAGACTCATATTTACAGAAAAAGAGATGAAACACAATTCCTAGGTTAACCAGCCAAGCTAGACTCATCTGATCTGCCAGCAATAAGGATCATGGTATGGCATATTTCTAAACTGCCTTTCAAACTCTGAGTGTGTGTGTGTGTGTGTGTGTGTGTGTGTGTGTGTGTGTGTGTGTGTGTGTGTGTGTGTGTGTGTGTGTGTGTGTGTGTGTGTGTGTGTGTGTGTGCGCGCGCATGTGTGCGTGTGTGTAATGTAATGTCTGTCCTTCACTCTTGCCCAAATATGGAGTTCCGCATGTCATCATTTCCTTATTGCCCACGTTTATAACCAACGCCCGCAGTCAAATGTTCTGCAGTATTTTGATCTTCAAAAGGAATCTAACATACTTATTATTCATACTTAGTAGTTCGTTTTCAGATCTCATCCTTGTAAGATGTCTACAGGAGATATTTATTCCATGCCAGACATGACAAAGAAGGTTAGACATAGGGATGGAGAAAGAGGACAGAGAGGTGACAGTGAGGACAGGGGACAGAGAGAGGAGAGAGTGAACGACATCTACGAGAGCATGGACGATCCTGGTGCCGTTCCTGCACCACTGCAGGTCATGACTGGTGGAGGACAGACTCAGCGTAAGTTTGACATTGACATTAAACATTTTGTAATAAAGATGCTTTCTTTGTTATTGTAAAACAAATCTGATATTTACTTGTTTTATATTTGTTTATTCAACTTTCAGCATGATCACAGATGTTTAGAAAAGACAGTGCCATTAAAAACATTGAATTATTTTGCTGATTACAATATAAAACTTCAAATCTAAAAATGCATTTGCCTATCTAAAAGTCCAATAACCTAAAAACGCACATCTAAAATCCACTATAATTTAAGAGTCTGCACATGTATGGGATTGGTGATTTCTTGTATCTCTCAGTTTTGCATGTTGGAGTGTCCAGACTGTCTCCATTCCTTGTTTGGCGACCAGAGACAAACAAGGTTCATAGTGCAAAAAAGCTACCGTCCTTCCCGCAGCAGTAAAATATAACTGCTCTGTTCAGTATCATTCTTTTGATATTATGTTTTCCTCTCTTACTCGCTTCACACACAATAACTGTGCTTTCTTGTTGCAGTGCAGCCAACTACACCAGTGAGAAGGTCTCACAAAGTTGTTATGATGAGTCTGGGAATGCTGTGTCTTATCCTGCTGGTTGCACTCATAGGCCTCGCTGTGCGCTGTGAGTATTCTGTTTACACTTCTACATCACTCACTTTGGGATTTTGTTGCCTGGCTTTTTCTAACATAACTGTGGCATCTCCAAAAGCGGAAGTGTACTGTATTTTATTTTGTTTTAATACAAAGACGCCTTAATTTATCAGGTTTAATAAGTTTCCTTCAACATAAAGCTCCTTTTCCATGCAGATGTTTGATCATGAACTGTACGACAAAGCATATCATTATCATCATCTTTTTTGTCATTTGCAGGTGACCTGGATAGAAACCAGCTCCAAAACCGTTATAAAAGATTGATTACAAATATTGACCATTTATTAATTACAAACCCAGGTGAGAACAAAAAAGTTCTTGGTAAAGAAAAAGGTCACATATTGCAATATTTAAGGGCTCTTTATTATCTGGTTTATTTGGGGATTTTGCAACACAATCACACACATACATCTAAAGCCTAAAACCTATTTTATTTTTAGCTTGTATTACTCATTGTTTGAGTTTGCCAAGCATTACATCA
>NC_137817.1:44873691-44886191 GCF_963921795.1 Nannobrachium achirus
AATTCCGGACTTCTACTTGTAAAAGAATATTTCTTCATTGCAGTACTTAACTAAAGAATGTGCATATTTTTTTCCACCACTGCACACAATTAAAGGTATTAAAGAGTGAGTGAAAATAGTTTGTATTTGTGTGTGTGTGTGTGCGTGCGCGTGTGCGTGTGCGTGTGTGTGTGTGTGTGTGTGTGTGTGTGTGTGTGTGTGTGTGTGTGTGTGGGTGAGAGAGAGAGAGAGAGAGAGAGAGAGAGAGAGAGAGAGAGAGAGAGCCCTCAACATTGCAGCTAAAGGAAGAGGAAGGAACAGAAGACTAAGTATAGAGAAGAAAAAATGTCAAATAACAGGAAGGTACTGTCTCTTTTCTGACAATCTAGAATCTAACAAAAACAAAAAATGAACAATGGATAGAAGGTACTATAGTAAACAGAAAGGCTTCTTGTGCAGGTAGAAAACATATCCAGCGTCTTAACTCTTTTACTGCCACAGAATTGAACAAAAAGCTCAATCCACTGCCAGCTAAATTGAGAATTGTCGCTCATCTTTGAAGGCCTACTGGAGAAATTTGGTTTCGACTATAAAGACAACAATTATATGGCAACGAAGAATAGAATGTCTACTTTGCAACAGAAAAAGATTTCGAGTTTTTATCTTGTTCTGTTCATTAGCTAGAAGCTGCAGAATGTGGCCTAAAAACAGCTCTTTGAGAACATAAAGCTGAGAAAAATGCATTTTTGTGAAGAATACATTTTCAGGCAGAAATCTCTCTTTAGCCTTTTATTGTTGGCTTCAGTAACATCACACCTATGATCAGTGGTTGTTTACAAACAAATTCAAAAAAATAAAAACAAGAAAAAGTGTCTTTTTACACACTTTTAGTGTGTAAGAGAAGTAAGAGCAGTAGTAAGAGCAGTGCAGAACATTGACACAGTGACATGAGCTTCAGCCTGAATCCTGCTTCAGCTTTCAGGGTTCTCTTTATCTCACTGTGACACTACTGTGACACTACATGTCTACAGTACAGAGTGTATATGTGTGTGTGCGTGCGTGCGTGCGTGCGTGCGTGTGTGTCATTCAGCCTGCACAGGGCCTGGGGCTCCATTCTGTTTCACTCCAGCCAGGCTCCTCCGGAAGGGCTCCACCGGGTCTGCTGAACTCGTACACGAGCCCATGGTCGATCTGTAAATTATACAAATACATAATTACTATAAAATACATGAAAAATAGTACACCTTCAAGCTCACAACGCGTCACAGCAGAATGCGTGGAGGTTGGGGGCCTACTATTTTCATCAAAAGGCCGTTTTAGAAATGTCAACCCCTGCCTCTCTAACATTCTATGCACTTCCTGCTTACCACACAAATATATATATATATATATATATATATATATATATATAGTAATTATGTAAAAACAGCATTCATGGTCTGGAGAGGGCACTTTTTACAGATGGATAAAAGGGCAGGGGCTCAAGCCCCCTTTGATGTCTATGTGAGCATGTGCATGGTGCTAAGTCTGATTTACAGAAAAAAGTTTGTTTTTCCACGATGTGGAAATGAAGAAGTAGGCTCATCATCATCGTCGACTCATCATCTAAAATCATAGCCAGGAAAATATCAAATAGTTTATATCTAAACAAATCAATTTACAATTTTGACATTTAGCAAATGACTTACAATAAGTTCATATATAACATAAAATGCAGTTATAGTAAATAGTTACCATGCATTTACTGTCACAGTGAAATTCCCTTTATACCCTGTATACCTATATAAAATGTCACAATGCAACATAGCTCTGTTTACACAAAGCTGTACTCCCTCCAACTGTATATATGTTCCCCATTTTCAACAGTTTTTGCCAGACCCATGAAATGGGTAGGCCTACATAAGCAAATGTCTGTCCGGGTTTTCTATATAAAGGGTATATATGATGATGACATGATGATGACATGCCTACAAAAGGCATGATGTCATAAATGATGATGACAGACAGGGGGTCTGGCACAACCAGGTTGACCTGGTCTAGTTATTTGTAACACTTGCTTTGGCAATGTAAACGTATGTTTTCTCATGCCAATAAAGCTCCTTTGAATTGAACTGAAAAGCTACATCATCAGCTACTGATGATGATGATGATGATGATGACGATAAAAAGAAACCTCTCCCTCTCTCTCACACACACACGCATCGTACGCACGCACACACAAACTAAGCCAATAAATCCTAAATTCCCATCAAACTAGACCAGGTCAACCTGGTTGTGCCAGACCCCCTGTCTGTCATCATCATTTATGACATCATGCCTTTTGTAGGCATGTCATCATCATGTCATCATCATATATACCCTTTATATAGAAAACCCGGACAGACAGACAGACAGACCGACATTTGCTTATGTAGGCCTACCCATTTCATGGGTCTGGCAATAATCCTAGTAGGCTGTGCAGTGCACGTACACTACACGCGGTACGTGCACGCGCGTGATAGGAACTCCACGTGTGTCCTGAGTAGCGACAAAAACAAACCAAGCACGTGGATCCTAACTGCTTGGATCAAGTTACTGATCCGGTCCGGATACGGAAACATTTCTTGCATGTATGTGTACGTGTAAATAGCCGGATGCAGTAGGCGGGCTCTAGACCGGATCCCAATGTCGGAGTGGCAACACGTCGCAATGGAAAACCGTTACCCTATCTCACTGATCACTGACCATCCCCCCATCCCAGGCTTCCAGTTCCACACGGATGCTCTGTTATCACACAGTATACAACTATATACAGTATACAACTATACAATACATACATGCACTGGATTGGAAGTCTTACTTTGGACAGTAGGATCGTGGCCTCTGTTCTCCGAGGGGTCTCTACGCGGAAGCCATTCTTCATTGGCCAAATCGCCCAGTTCGTCTGTCTCTTCGCGGCGGTGGCGGCGGTACATGGGTCTCTGCTGCTGCGGCGATGTGAGCCCCCGGGCGGGGGGATCCATCCTACACGGGGGTCGAGCTCCGTCGGGATCGGTTTCCACGAGGCTCTTGATCCACTTCTGGACCCCGGTTCTTCGCGACTGGCACCATCTTCAATCTTTTTATCTTCAATACCAACGGCTACAGTGATCTTTTTCTCTTCTTCATCATCATCATCATCATCATGATCATCATCACGACCACCACCACCATTCGTGGGCGCTGCCTGGTCCTGAGTCACCAACGCGGGTAGGTTTGTAATCCTAATTCTAACAAAGTTTGTTTCTATCCGTGGATCTGCTCTGCTGCTGGCTGCTGCTCCGGCCAGGGGGGAGGGTCGCACTTCGGCGGAATGATACCAGCAAGTTGAGGCTGAGTTGGCCTAATACATCTCAATATTCTAGTACTGCTAAATACTACTACCTACTACAATTACTATACTACTAATACTATAAAACAACTGATTTCCGACAAAATGATCGCTTTTACCAACGTTTCTCTCTCTCTTTCTCTACTAACAGCCCGATGCATAAAACAATATAGTCACTCAAGGCTGCTAGCAGCTAGCAGTGGCGTCAGTTCAGAACAAGCTAAGGTATGGCAACATGACTGGTGTCTGGTGAAGACACCAGTCATGTTGCCATACCTTAGCAACAGGCACGATGAAAAGTACATTTTTATTATTTCCCCCTGTCAAGGTATGGCAGCTGCATACCCCTGCCATACCCAATTGACGCCCCTGGCAGCTAGCCTAGGCAGGCGCAGAGTCGCTCTGGGCAGGCGGAGCCAGGACAGTCTGTTTACTTTTTTTTTTTATGAACGGTTTCCGGCTGTCCTCAAAACGACACCACGACCAATTATGCATTCAAAAGTTGCGCAAGGACGTCTTTTATCATAATCCATAAAAAACATCAAACGAACGAACGGCCGTATTGGCCCTACTCGACCTCAAGAATTGGGGCGAACAGGAACGTTCAAAGCAGTATAAGAGTTAAGATAAAACACAGAAAACTTTATTGTCCATTAAATTTGACATAAAAATGGAAATTTGTCTTTCCAGAATTCAAACGTGTGATTGGTTTGATCTCAAAGGTCTCAAAGGTACCATTATCAGGCGTCATTATCATTTATGACATGATTGCCAGACGATGTAAGCGTGGGAACAAGACCCCTTATTTCCGTCCAGTTTTTTAGTCTGAGGTAAGGAAGGAGAGAGGAGCGCGTCTCTCACCCAGGTTCAACCATGGATACTGGAAGAGTGGTTATCTTGTGCTTGTGTCTGCTGGCCGCTTTAGGGTCCACCAATGCCAAAGGTGAGAACATGAAACGGTGTTGTAACTTTTGATCAGACTACTTTTTGTTTTCCAATAGAAGGACGTGGTGCTTGAGTGGCAAGAACTGCCATACAGCGTTAATGTTCAGGCAAAACAGCCTTTGGGGGTTTATCTGTAAAGTGGCTTATCAGGTAGGTCGTTCCAGTGTCGAGGGGCCCTGACAGCAAAGAGACCATCACTCTTTGTCTTCAGTTTCAACTCAGGAACAACCAGCAGTTTACCATGAAGTGCCTTAATTGTAATAACCAGTAAGACTCCGTAAATCAGGAGATAAGCGACCGTCAGGTCGCATACACAAACTTTAGAAGGCAATGGTAGCTAATCAGGAGGGAATATGGGAAATGGGACAGATCCATGTTGATGACATAACTTAAGAGATACTGTGTACCGTTTTGCGTGATTTTAGGGCAAAATCTGTAGGAGCAGTGTCCAAAAATGTGTTTTTTAAAAATCGTCCAGATGGTGGCGCTAGTTGGGACAGATGCATTTTGATGACATGACTGTAGAGATACTATGTACCGCTTTGCGTGATTTTAGGGACAAATCTGTAGGAGCAGTGTCCAAAAATGTGTTGTGCAAGAATCGACCTCATGGTGGCGCTAAAAGAGGGCCATGTGAGAAATGGGGTGGAGGTTGTGGTTTGGCAGCCAAGGAGTGTGTGTGCAAAGTTTGGCATGGATCGGGGCAACGGTGGCAGAGATATGAGTAGGGCAAAAGTGTGACGTGTGACTTGTGACTGACAGACTGACAGACAGCCAGCCAGCCGGTGGAGGTTTTGATAGTAACTGCGACCTGACGGTCGCAATTAATAATCCTAAACAAATCATCCTAAAGCATATAGGCAACCTGTATATAGAAGTTAGAATAGGGGTATGTTCTCCTCTCCTGGTTTTAGTAAGTCTGGCAGCAGCGTTCTGTAAAATGCGGAGCCTATCGTTACATGTTAAAACACCAATGCAGTAGTCATGGCATGAAGAAATATGATTATAAGATGGTTTTGGTTGTGTTTATAACTCAAAATCGATCTGATCCTGGATATATTCCTGAGATGATAACAAACATGACTGAAATGTTTGTTAACTTGACTTTCAAAGTTTAGTCTGGCATCAAATTAGACTGATCAATATAAAGGACCAAGTGATGAAGACTGAATTTGAGAATGTAAGAGGAGTACTGGGCCAAATATAAGATTTTTTGTTATTAAACCCATATCTGGGAATGCCCATATATGGACATTTTGTGTCAGTCTCATGTGGTCTATGACGTCAGGCATCCACTGTATGATGTCAGATGTCCTTCATCTCACGTGGCCACATTTTGGCCACATTTTGTCCAACCTAAACAACCAACCAGGTCTGTGCATTTTTTGGGTCAAACTTGTTCCCATGCCAAAGTGCCAGCACTCGCCCAGCAGTCTGCTGTCACCCAGGCATATGCATGCGCCCATGTGCACGCAATGTGTATTGTCTGCATACCAACATAAGGATAATGTCATGCCTATGACACACAGGGTGAGATACATTTACCTGATTCCTACTGTCGCTCTTTCACAGTCAAACCCTTTCTCCTTTCCCTTTCACCACACTATACTCCGCAGATCTGTTCAATGTTTATCGTGATTTTCGATGTCATGTTGGTACGTGACCTTGACAATCAACAGGTTTGATTATAGACAGCTGTTCCTACTGGCTGCAATCTGTCATATCAGATTTCCTTTCCAAACTGCCTGTTAGCAGAGACTAAAGATTAGGACAGACACACATGCATGCACGTGCACGCACGCGCGCGCACACACACACACACACACACACACACACACACACACACACACACACACACACACACACACACACACACACACACACACACACACACACAGTAGTTGACCGGTCCATGGTGCATTCATCCCTATTACTGATCTTTATAGCGAAGACAGAGACACAAACTAAATAACAGCTCTGTGATCTGATGCTCTGCCATAATGACTTCAAAGTTTGCCTCTGTTCTGCGTCGTTGTGTGTCAGAGTCACACATAATGGGATTCCTGAGTTCACAGCCGTTGCAGAGAGGTTCCACTGCCCCACCGTTATTATAGTTTCATATTTTGTATTAGTTGTTGCAAATTCACCTCAGTGGGTTTACTCGTTTCAGTTTAGATTTGAAAATGTAATAAAAATTAAAAATGAAAGGGATATGGAGTTTTCTGCCCTTATTCAGTGGCAAGATTTTTTAAGATAAGCAAGGTGACCGCAAAGCAGCCAAAAGGCACGCACATCTAAAGCCACAGTTGGCTGGGTGCTAGACTAAAACAGTGCATACAGGTAGAAGAATAAAAGTCTGCACATCGATTTATACTCCCAATGATAAAGTTTTACTTGTGGTAGATTTTTTAAGTTCAGAATAGCTGTGGAAAAGTGGAGATATTTGACTATACATTTTCTGCCAGAACTTTCAAAGGGATATGACACTAGAGGACAATATCTGTCTCAGACTGAGGAATTAATTATTGAACCACTTTATTGCCACGCAGATTATCTGCTCAACGCCAAGCAAGCTGCAAGCAATAGGACTGATCTATGGCTGTGTATTAGGAAAATGACACAAAGTGTTATTTGTAAGATCACAGACATTCTAGGCTCTAGGGCTAGTCCCTCACCCCTTTTCCACAGATTGTCAGTAAAACATCTGCTATGAGAACAAGCTTGACATTTTCTTATATTTCAATATGATGAAATAGAAATACAAGCAGTGTTAAATAGTAAGCTACTTACAGAGCAATGGGGGCAGAATTCAACCAAGAACTACTTGTTCACAGCTTCCATCTCTTGTTTACAATCTGCAACCACCAACATGCATTCTTAATTCAACATGCATCTTAACTAACCCACAAAATATAAGACTATACTGAATCAAGAACGTGCTTACATGTGTATCTGAAAATATACCATGATTGTATAGCATTTTTACCGAGGTAATCTCTTCAAAGAATCCTCCACATCAAAGATTGCTTGTTTTCATTCAAGAAGTTCCCCAGAATTTTCTGTGCAACCTTTGACCCCAACAAAATGGAACTCTTGAAGTGACAGTGCCACGCAGAGGGCTTACAAAGAACTGCATGCATATTTGCTCCTAGCCTACAGTGACAGCTAGTGCCACATAGTGAAGTTTATATAAAACTGCAGGCATACTTGCCACTGGGCTACATATCGGCGTTGTCGGGTGGAAACCTCGTATCTCCAAGTTTCAAATGTGTACGTTCTTCCGCAAAGTAAAGCCCTGCCTCATCATGCAAGGCTGTCGCACAAAAGTAGTGAAAACAGCCGATCTACAAGCACACAACGCCTCGCATCGCGAGGCGTTGTGTGCTTGTAGATCGGCTGTTTTCACTAGTTTAAATCATTTTTAAAATGATAAACGCAAAACGAACGGTTTTGGACATACAAGGTTTTCACCCGACAACGACGATATACTGTATATATATTTTGGGGTTCTTGACTGGATGATCCTATAGTCCTGACCTTGGACTGCTCCCACAGTGGAGGAGGAGGACCCAGAGTTCTGGAGGTCCCAGGCCCGCAAGACCCTGCAGGCGGCCCTGGACAGGAAGCTGAACACCAACGTGGCCAAGAACATCCTGTTCTTCCTGGGGGACGGTGAGTCATGTGACACATGGCGATGACAATGATGATGATGATGATTATGATGATGATAATGAAGGACCTTGATTTGTTGACTAGATCAGTGGTTCTCAACCTGTGGGTCGGGACCCTCAGGGTGGTTTTTTGGGGTACCCAGATGATTAACTTAATGTGCAATGTTGTTTTCTCACTCAACAGTAAACAAACCACCATAAAGTTGTATAGAGCAGGGGTAGATTATGATCTACTGGTAGATCGCTAAAGGCATCACAGTAGATCACATCAGGCTGCCTGTGCATGGCAGACGATCCCTGTGCCTTCTCATTTCAATGAAAGTTCCCTTCGTGAAAACTGTGACCCAATCAGATCTCTGTCAAAGTGTGGATTACTCCATAGACATAGGGGTTGCTCGTATACTGTGGTGTGGATATGCCCCCTGAAATTATTGAAAATGATTGACCCAGACACTTGGAGGCAAATATCAAAATGTGAATATTAATTGATGAGAAAGTCCATATAGTGCATTGAAGACTAGATATCTGTAACAGCAATTTATTTCTGTTTTAATTTGTTTTAAAAAAGTAACCTAAAAAGTATCAACTCTATAAAAAAATCTTATTTCATAATAAAATTCCCAATTTTCTTTATTCATATTTAGACTACTAGCCTTAGTTTGTGTGGATTAATGCAAATAGATTGAGCCTGTCAGAAATGGCAAAGTAAAAATTACTCATAGTGCTCTTAGGCTTGAAAAGTTTGGTTTGTATAGAGGGTATCTAGGCCTACACATTTCTAAAGTGACAATTTAAGGACTTTTTAATACCTCTAAATAAAATGACAAATTAAACATTGGCCAAAAATTAGAGGCAGAACCGTGTTACACAAAATGTAATGCCTCAACTCTTAGTGCTCATCTCGGTGGTAATATGATTATTTTGTGGGTTGTGGCCTGAAAAGGTTGAGAACCACTGGACTTGATGGTTCCTTCATTTAGAACGAGAATACAGCAGCTGATGTCTGACCCATTTGCTATCAGCACCTGACATAAACAGACCTTCTTCTTAACCCATCTATCGGCATGCACAAAGAGCATGCAGAAGTTGTGAATCTAACTACTTCATTGGTTGATATTGAATCTAGAAACTGTGGTAATGTTGACACTGAAGGCTTGTTGTCCCTTTGTGAATCATAAAAAAGCTAAATTGGAGGTTCAAAAAATAAATATTGTCTTGAATACACTGTGATACCTTTACATTTCACCTTAAAAACTTGCCTCGCAAATCTTGCTTCACCAATTTGTAAACGTGTCCCAGTAACACATTTCAAAAGGTTGAAATTCACATCTCCCGTAGGGGAACCCGTGACACGGCGTGACAGCTGCTGAAAGTTGAGGTTCCCACAACATAAAATTGTTTTTTTTTTTTTTTTTTTTTATAAAAATGAAAGTTGTGACTATGAAAGTTATGACTATACCCTAGAGAGAGAGAGATGATTGGAATAAAAGATGGACTGTGCTTGTTTGTGTGTGTGCGCTCGTGTCCGTGTGTCAGGTATGGGTATTACCACCATGACAGCAGCTCGTATCCTCAAGGGACAACTGGAGAATCAGACAGGAGAGGAGACTGTTATGACCATGGACACCTTCCCCCATGTGGGCTTAGCGAAGGTACACACACACACACACACACACACACACACACACACACACACACACACACACACACACACACACACACACACACACACACACACACACTATGAATGAACAAAGATCTGCTCATGCACAACCATAATTGAACAAAATGTACTGTGCACTCATAATGTATGACCAATCTCCCATTATGCATAACACACACAATGACATCTGGGTATAAATCCATGAATTATCATAATACTGTAACATATCATGGTTTAATTCAGGGTGGAGAGAATAGATTTGACATGACAAGCCCCCCTAGCCATACATAGACTGTGAAACAGGTACAGTATGACTTAATGCATTTTATATGCATTATACTGACGGGTGTTATATCATTGCTGTCCAGTGGAAACCTTGTAGGTCCAAAACGTTGCTTTTCAGGAAGAAGGGGAAAAAAAGCGTTCCAGTGGATCCAATGTAGTTGTTATTTAGTCACAAGGTCTTTTCCATTGTTTAAGGAAAATTCCAGACTTGCCCTTTTCTTACCTATATGATACAGCAACAGAAATAAAAATGTAAAAAAGAGTAACACATACAGTATATAATATATATATATATATATATATATATATATATATATATATATATATATATATATATATCATGTATATAGCACCTGATGAAGCTTGACGAGCGAAACGCGTCATGCTAATAAAAGATCATGAATTAAGCAGTTGTCCATCGCAGTTCCCTGGAGTGATGCAGTCCCTTCTTATGGAAGGTTTTCAACTTCTTCTATAGTTTATATGCATGCTGACTACGACTTGCACCTCCTATGGGCCTTTCGTTTGGATGTGCAGGAGTCTCTCCTCTTTGTTATATATATATATATATATATATATATATATATATACTGTATACACACTATATAGTTGGGGTTTGTGTGTGTGTGTGTGTGTGTGTGCGTGTGTGTGTGTGTGTGTGTGTGTGCACGTCCAGACCTACAGCGTAGACTTCCAGGTCCCAGACAGTGCAGCCACGGCCACAGCCTACCTGTGTGGGGTCAAGACTAACCTGAACGTGGTGGGGGTCAGCGCGGCCGCGCGCAACGGCGTGTGCAAGTCTCAGAAGGGCAACGAGGTCACCTCCATCCTGAAGTGGGCCAAAGACGCAGGTAAAAACATGGACAACGGATTCAAGTCTCACACAGCCAGGCCATCTGAGATCTCCACCTTTACCCTTATGTCCAGGAATGGGACGATATGAAAATGACATATCACGATTATTGTGGGAAAAGTTATTGCGATATAGTGATAGAAATATGCTTAAAACTCTTTGAATGCCACTTTTGTTAACCAGTTGATAAGTGATTTGTGAAATCACTCACTGTTCTACCAGCCAGTCGCACTAGTAAGGTTTTCTATTTTCACAAACAGAGACTATTCTTTGATTATACAGAAGGTAGTAATGCAGGCCAAGTCATATACTGTATATTTGCTGTCGGGTGCAACCTTGTATGTCCAAAAGCGTTACTTTTTAAATTATTATAAAATGTTTTAAAATACTGAAAATGGCAGATCTATAAGCACATAACACGGCACGATGCGATGAGTTGTGAGCTTGTAGCTCAACTATTTTCTCTACTTTTGTGCGACACCTTTGTATGATGTAGTATTAATGTATAAAGTTGAAATATGGAGAAACAAGGTTCCAACAACGTTTACTGTTGCTGAATGATTCTTTTGGCGTGAGGCTGGACTCACACATATGCGTGAAACATCTTCTCCGTATCGTCTGAGAATGGCCACTGGGGGCGCCGTACTAATGCATTGTCAATGGAAGGTTGTTTGGTTTTTTGTCGTTGCCGTGTCTCTAGCTCAACCACAGCCTGTCTTTTGGCCAAGAGACACGGCAACGACAAAACACCAAACAACCTTCCATTGACAATGCATCAGTACGGCGCCCCCAGTGGCCTCAGACGATACGGAGAAGATGTTTCACGCAACTGTGTGTAGGACGCCTGAGAGGTTACTAGGAGGTGGAGAAGAAATCCACACTTTTCATATAGCCTGTGTCCCTCTGGCTTCTGACAAATGAAAGTGCGCCGTATGAATTCACTCAATGTCAACAGCAGTCGACAGAGTGACAGCCGAGCAGGGCTAGAGTCCAATGGCTTTGCTGAAAGAACAGTGTTAGCAGGCCAGGGGGGGACAGGTGGACCAGAGGCTAATCTGCTGCTGATGGAAGCACCTTCACCTGTTATCATGTTCCCTGCTTATCAACGGCCATAAATATCTCATAACACACACACACAGACAGTGCTGTGTGACCCTGACCCAAGCACTGCACTGGAGGCTGATACTACTGTGCGAGTGTGCATGCGTGTGCGCGGGTGCATACGTAGGTAGGCGACGTGTTTGTGTCTTACATGCATGTGTGCAAGGCGTAAACGGATAGTTCACCCCCCAAAATAACCTCGGTACCCAGGCTTATATTTTCATTCGCGTTCGGCTCAAAAAGAAAAGCCTGCTCTAACGTGTTGACATTTCTTGCATAGGAAGTGGGAGTCAACCTGCCATTATCCCAACCAATCAGAGTGCAGGGGACGTCGCTCCAAATGTTGTGACACCAGGGCTCTAAGCTGTGTGGGCGGGCCATGTGGCGGGTGCACAGATCGTTGAACCAATAGGATCCGCCAGCTGTTTTCAGCAGGGAATTTGAATCAGCCCCTCTAGACGAAAATCAGCCTGTGTTAGGGCAGGCTAACCCCCAAATTACTTTTTTTGGAGACTTGAATTCATGGATCTTCTGTTGTTTTTGTCGCATTCCTAAGACTATAATATGATGACCAGCAGTGGTCCCCTATATGGAGACACAAAGAACCTGGAGACACAAAGAGTCTCCTTAAATGATTGGCTTAGGAATGTGACA
>NC_137817.1:44888691-44938080 GCF_963921795.1 Nannobrachium achirus
GGGCCCTTGAAAATAAAACATTTGAGAACCACTGGTACTAATACTATAATGGACTCCTACTATGCCATAGTGTCATAGTAAATAAGTATCATACATATTCTGAAGAGACTAACATCAGGTCTTATGATGAAAACAATTACATTATAATGGGGTGTAAAAAACTAAATCTAGAATTTGCCACGGACAAAACCAAGTCTTGCCACAGACACATTTGTCCGTGTACGGACATGTTGATGACCCCTGCATATATGGGTCTATTGGGTTACAGCACTGTACACTCTCACAGTTACACAATGTTATATCTTTGAACTCTCAGAGTTACACATGCATTGCGAGGATGAAATGCATTTTAACAAACACAGACACACAGACACACAGACACACACACACACACACACACACACGCACACACACGCACACACACGCGCGCGCACACACACACACACACACACACACACACACACACACACACACACACACACACACACACACACACACACACACACACACACACACACACATCCCAATTAAATTAGTTTTTTAAACATATTCAACCTGCCGTATGTCATTATAGGCTTTCTTCGCTATTTGCGAACATTTTTAAAAGTATAAAATAGTGGTTAACCACTTAGACCCTATTTGTGTGTGTATGTGTGTGTGTGTGTGTGTGTGTGTGTGTGTGTGTGTGTGTGTGCGTGTGTGCGTGCGTGCGTGCGTGCGTGCGTGCGTGCGTGTGTGTGTTTCCATGTTTGTCACACAGGTGGCTCATTATGTGTGGAACAGAACGGCGTTCGATGCAGTCGACCCTGAAACTACAGACTACCTCATGGGTAGTTATTCTCATTATTCTCTGTCTCTCTCTCTCTCTCTCTCTCTCTCTCTCTCTCTCTCTCTCTCTCTCTCTCTCTCTCTCTCTCTGTGCGTGCATTGCGTGCGTGTGTGCGTTATGTGCGTGCGTGTGCAGTGTGCACATATTCATTGTTCATATTCATTGTCTTCGTTGTTCATTATTATGATCGATTTATTGCTTCTCCCCTCTCCCCCCCTCACTTGGCCCTCTTCCTCCAGCTCTGTTTGAGCCAGGGGACCTGCGCTATGACCTGGACAGGAACCCCCTCATGGACCCCTCCATCGGGGAGATGACGGAGAAGGCCATCCGCATCCTGCGCAAAAACCCCCGGGGCTTCTTCCTGCTGGTGGAGGGTAAGGAGTATATGTTACGTATCATCATACTGTACCATACCATCCACACACTCAGCACTGGTGGGGGTAAAAGTACTCTTTTTACCATTAAAACAGGGTACACATTATTACACATTATTTTACCTTTAACTATTATAGCAAATCTACAAGCTCACAGCGTGGCTCTGAGTGCCGCGCTGTGAGCTTGTAGATCTGCTATTTTCTTTTTAGCGTGAAAATATGTGCAAGTCTTTGAATATTTTTGCACGAAATGTCTTCTAATCCTTTTTTTTAACTCATGTTTCTGGGTCAGTGATGATCAAACTTTTTCATGTCAAGGACCCCCAAAATGACATGTATTTGGCCACAGACCCCCATCTCAAAATATGTTGTTCCAGGGACCACCCAGGAGCAAATATTTGAGTTTCAAATTATCGCTTTTTTTAAAAAGCTATTTGAGACGCACACTCACATTTTTCAATAGTTAAAACATTACATAATTCTAGGCCTAAATGGGTTAAGTAAAAGTATCAATACTGCAATGTAGAAAACTCTGTTACAAGTAAAAGTCTGGAATTCTAAACGTACTTGAGTAAAAGTACAAACCCCAGCCCTGTCCTCATTCAGGAGGTTGATTAGAGATGCTATCTTCGGTGAGGTGTTATAGTGAATTCATGGAAAATGGAATAAGGAAGATGGGTTACTGCTGCTGCTGCTGCTCTGTCAGAGCTTCTGTTGACAATGGAACATACTGACGTGAGATGTCAGCACAATCTCATCTGCACTCTGTGCTGCTGCCTCCTGTGCTCTGTGCTGGAAAATACAGCTATTCCCATTTTGTCGGGTTCCGTTCATCTGTGGTTTCGTGTTCAATAAATTGAATTATAGTGAATGCACTGCGTTGAAAAATGTCAAGACTGAGCTAAGAAATGTCATTTTCAATAACGATAGCGGCACAAATAATGGACGTGAAAATCTCTGCATAAAATATACTCAGCCATCCACCCTATCGTTCATCTATCCCTACACCCACACACTTGTCTGCTCTCCAAACATTATTGCTCATCTCTCATTACTTGTGTCAATAAATCAAATACTATAAGTGCTGAATATCCAACAGCCGTGCTTTTTCAAGCTGGACAATTATTGAACAAACTTATTCAATCATAATCATACAAGAGACCAAGGCCAGTCATACCCACTTTAATTGATACGATGAGTTACGAATTGACATAATCTATGTATTTGTGTATTTTTGTGTTTAGACGGTGGAAACGGGTCAGTATGAGATGCACCCCTGCATTATCTAACCTGCCTGCATCTTTCCCCAAACACATTTAGCTACAGAACACTGTGTACCAGCAGCAAAATCCAGAGACTTGACATTGATTCCGCGTTCAGCTCATTGAGTTGTGCCGCAGTGTGGGCTTAGCAGCGTATGTCTGGCTGACGTATCAGTGCTACGCTCCCCTGGCCCCTGGCCCCCTTCATCCATCTACCCTTCAATCCCAGGCATCTGCCCGGGGACTCCACGGCAGCTATTGAGTGTCTAAACAATGGCTTTTAAAAATAACAGGCCAATCTATTTATACCATAGATTGGGGACATATGGTGTGCCCAATCACCATGAGCGCCCCGGGGAGCTAAACTTATTAGCCTCGGTATATACCCCACTTTCTACCAAGCTGATGGAAGAGAGTTGGATCATGAAATTGATGTGTTATGTCGCAGTGCAATGCATTGCTGGCATGTAGACCTGCTATTTCTGGACACTAGCACACAACTAAGTTTGAATGGCCATTTAGCTTCCATTGTTGTTGAGTGTTGTGAGCTCACACAGACAGATGGAGACATGTAAACATCCACAGATAGAGGCAAGCAAATAAGCATGTTTTGGGGTATAAATGTAAATTGTCAAGCTTATAAAGTGCAAAGAAAACAGTTGGGTGCTACGAAGTAGCATATAAGTAACCAGGGTAAACATCAAACCAAGCATCTAAAAACATGCAAACATTCTATGCACTTCTTGTGTTCTAAATATTAACATACATAACCTAATGTGAACAGATAACCAACACACATTTGTGTGTTGATAGAAGTAGGCAACAAGAAGTGATACAAGGAATAAGGAGAGCTATAGGGTGAGATAGGGTAGGTTTTCAGACTTGGGCGGAAAACAGGGAGTGAATCTGCTGTCATGACAGAGCAGGGGAAATGTATTTATGTATTTGTTTGTTTATTGGCCTTCTGATATTGTGGTGTGTTTTAATAATGGAGGTAGGGTGCTCAACCCCCCTTAAGGAGAGGTGCGTCATACTGGGGGCATGACAAACTGAGAGGCCACCGTTTCTAGACCTTACGCGGGAGATTTATATTTTTTCAAATTATTTAATTCTATTACAAGTTTAGTTTCTTTTTATTTTTCAATTACTCTCTGCAAAAGGAAGAAATTGAGTCAAGCTTTATTGAAACGCAAACGTGGAGTGGACATTCTCTTCTTAAAGCAACAAGCGTCTATATTATTTCAGTCTGTCCAAAAAGTGACACACACAAATGGAAAATGTGTTTTTATTTTAACAAAAGGATATGTGGTCACAACAATACTAATACTAATGTCATCTGCTTTGGATTGAGGGGAGCCCAATGTCATAACAAGTGTCAAGCACAGGCGGGACCCGTCACCTGACAAGCTTTGTGTCTTGTGCCCTTGTACCCTGCTGGCTGCTTCAGGTGGGCGTATTGACCAGGCTCACCACGACAACCTGGCCTCCCAGGCGCTGCACGAGACTGTGGCCTTTGACAACGCCATCTCCAAAGGTCTGGAGCTGACCAGCGAGGAGGAGACTCTCACCGTGGTCATGGCGGACCACTCCCACCCCTTCATCTTCCAAGGATATGGCTTTAGAGGGGCCAGCATTCTGGGTAATTGCAACTGGATGTACACAGTACCTTATTTTAAATTTGTTTTAAATGTTCATTGTTCATGCTTTATCTTCGATAGGCCAGTGTAGACGGACGGGAAACCAAGGGCAGAAAGAGGAGAGAGTAGAGATAAGACTAGGGTTTGATCCTATAGGATTTTAATGATTCCCGGTCTTTTATACTCGCATGACTGAACCTGATTTTGACATTTTGAGGTGGTTTGGGTTTGCTCAGGAAACTCTGAGAAATGTTCACTTTCATGATTGTTCCTTATCAAGCAAAGTCTTGTTTTTTTTCTACCATTTGAGACATTTTGTAAATATGAAATACAATGTTTTGATTGTTTCCTGAGCATTCTAATTCCATTTCTAAATCTCAAAAACAGGTCAAAATGACCTGTTAGTCATGCGAGTGTTAACCATTCTCTCTTAACGGTCCCATTTGAGTCCTATAGGAACCACAAATGGACCCTTATGGGTCTATATTTGCTTCCATTTGTACACTCTCAGAGTTATGGTGGTCCTTGAATTTAAAACCTTTGAGAACAAACCAGGTCTGAAAGTGTGATAAAACCGGTTCCTGAAACGGTTACAAGTGTGATTGAACCAATTCCGGTTCCTCCGTTTCCGGATCCCAACCCTAGACAAGACAGTTTAAATGTTCACATATATGTCCAACATAGGGGTGCCAGGGTGAAAGTTGTCAAGTCTATCTGTGGATTTTGTAAATATTTAACCAGTGAAAAGTATTTACATTTTACATCTTGGGTACAGGTACATAAGAGTAAAATGTATTTTGGTTGGGCTTCCTTCAGACAATGCAGCAGCATAGATAATTACAACACTTCATATATTTGTTGGCTGTAAGACCCCAGCTCTCTGACCCATAGCCAGAGAGCCTTTGTGATTTTTTCTAATTTCTAAACCAATGTTCTAAAGAGTTTTCTGAAAAAACATATGTTGCTAAAATCAAAAATGATGCTTTCCCAGTTTTAATGGTTTATGATGGGGGCAAAAAACGTGAAAAGATTTAAAGAAAAGAAAGAGAAAAAAGAGCAACAAGAGAATAAAAAGAGCATCATGGAATGTAGAATGGGGAATGTTCTGTGCGGTAGCTCAAGCTGAGCCCACCAGGCTCCCCCAGCACCTGGTTGTTTTGAGTGTGCCTATAATAGCCACCCGTATGGAAATGTCCCGGCTGTGTGAAGGCTGGTGTTGTATTTGGGTATGAGGTTTTGAATCACAAGTCATCTGCCCACTCGTCCACGCTGTACCATCTCATTATATCTCCTCCGCTCTGTCAATCCTCTCCTGCCTTCCAGCAGATGTCTTCCCTCCCCTCTCTTGTTCTCTTCCTGTGTGTGTGTGTGTGTGTGTGTGTGTGTGCGTGCGTGCGTGCGTGCGTGCGTGCGTGCGTGCGTGCGTGCGTGCGTGCGTGTGTGCGCGTGTGCGTGTGCGCACGCTTGTGTGTGTGTGTGTGTGTGTGTGTGTGTGTGTGTGTGTGTGTGTGTGTGTGTGTGTGTGTGTGTGTGTGTGTGTGCGTGTGTGTGTGTGTGTGTGTGAGACACAGTGTGTATGTGAATATGTAAATGTTCTTTCATGCTTGCACACATACAGCGGTAAGTATGTGTGTGTTTGTGCGTGTGTGTCTCAGCGGCCAGCGGTATAGCTTGAGATTTCTTCTTGGTCTTCTTTCACTCTCTCCCTCACTGTTGCCCCTCTTCTTTTGAATCCCTTACAGCACTGGTTCCCAAACGGACCGACTTTTATGGGTCATGACTCAAATTAAATCAGTCCCTCCGTCTGTCCGTCACGTCACACCTTTGTCCCTACTCTTATCTCTGCCACGGTTGACCCTATCGATGCTAAACTTTGCACACACACTCATTGGATGGCAAATCACAACCTCTGCCCCTGATTTCTCACATGGCCCTCTTCTAGCGCCACCATCAGGCTGATTTTTGCAAAACACATTTTTGGCCACTGCTCCTACAGATTTTGGCCTAAAATCACATAAAGCGGTACAGCTAAAGTCAAGTCATCAACATGGATCTGTCCCATTTCCCATATTCCCTCCTGATTGGCTACGATTGCCTTCTAAAGTTTGTGTATGCAATGTGACGGTCGCTTATCTCACGATTAGGGAGTCTTACTGGTATAGAGTGTTTGGTCCATATAAGGACTTCCGCCCTATCCCTGTGAGGAGAAAAAAGTAGTTAAAATCTTCCCTGTAGGTGAGGGCCTTCCTCCAATCATGATCGAGTGGGGGCGGGCCTTATGCACACCAAGGCCCACCGGGCCCTGTCTTATACAGCATCATACTTGTCTTTCCCCCCGCATTCTTCATCTGCACTGGTATCACCTCTACCCTCGCCTCTCACATCTCATTCCCTCCTCCTTCAACCCAACCTCCTCTGTCTTCCCTTCATCCTCCTCTATCCTCTATCCTCGCTTCCCTTTCCTCCCTCCTCCATGCTGTAATTTCCTTGCTGTCTGTCGGGGGTTATGGAGATGTCGGAGTGAGCTGAATCGACAGTAAAATAATGTTTCTACATCCCACACGGCAGGGACGTGCTGGCCATTGGGAAAAGCGGGACAACTTCCGAACGGCCGGTTCATTCCCGGCCGGTCCAGGCCGGCCATTAGGAAAAAATCCATTTTGGGGGCTGGGCGGCCAACAAAGTAAATCGTCACTGTCGGGCAGAAACCTCGTATCTCCAAGTTTCAAATCTGTACATTTTTTCGCAAAGCAAAGCCCTGCTTCATCATACAAGGCCGTCGCACAAAAGTAGTGATCTGCAAGCACACAACTGTGCAAGCACAGTGCAAGCACACACGTTGTGTGCTCATAGATCGGCTGTTTTCACTAGTTCAACTCATTTTTAAAATGATAAATACAAAACAAACGGTTTTGTATTTATTCCACCCGACAACAACGAAATATAACTCATGTAATTGGCCCACTGGCTTGTCACTTGTCATGATCTGAAATGGCAAATCTTTGAGTAGCAGCAGCGCTATGGAGAAAGATCTCTCTCTATAGAGCGCAATGAGGGCCTCTCCAACTCTTTTTCCCGGGCTGAATCAGGGGCCCAGCATGTCCCTGCCACACGGAGCGCTAGCTGATGTGCTCCTCCTCCTCCTCCTATCCTCGTTTCAACCTCTTCCTCCTCATCACCCCCTCTCTCTGCCTGCTGCATGGCTCCCTCTGGCCATGTGATTAATGCCTCCGTGAAACACTGAGAGCTTCATCAGCAGCGGGGGATGATGATGTGCTGTGGGCTAATGCCTCACCTGGGGGGAGAGAGAGAGAGAGGCTCAGTCCAACCCCCCGACCTTTTGCAGTCTTTCATTGGAGACCTGGTGACTCCTGCACTCCCTGTGTGTGTGTGTGTGTGTGTGTGTGTGTGTGTGTGTGTGTGTGTGTGTGTGTGTGTGTGTGTGTGTGTGTGTGTGTGTGTGTGTGTGTGTGTGTGTGTGTGTGTGTGTGTGTGTGTGTGTGTGTGTGTGTGTGTGTGTGCGTGCGTGCGTGCGTGCGTGCGTGTGTAAGGTACCATTTGTCATAGGTTTGCGCTGATTGGTCAGCTGCCATATCAGCACTGGTGATAAAACAGAAGCTCTATAGTAGGCACACCAGCACTCACAGAAATGTCCTGAGGGCACTTTTCGGTTTCAGTTGGCAAGGGTAACATCCATATCAAACATTTATCAGCGCTTCAATGCTGATGATGAAGGTTTATGCCTAATGCTGAAGAGCGTGTGTTGTTATTAAAGTGCAGATCTGTGTGGAGATGGCCCGTGTTCAAACAGTGTCTGTTTAGGGCTTCCCGGTCGTATTCCCGGCTCCTCCTGGCTTTGTGTCGGAGTTAACTTTAGCGAGACACAGAAACCTTAAGGGCTCCTGAATGACCAGGTTGGTGCACTGCATCGTTTCCTCCATTGGATAAAGACACTATTATAATTAACAATTTAACAAAAGGTTTCTATTGTAGTGAAGTTAGTTGTGTCTGAGTAGCTCTGCAACTATCCTATATCTTCTTAGCAATTCCTCTATTGATTACTTTTTTTGGTTAATCGAATAATCAAGAAGTGAGTGTTTATTCTTTTAAATCAGCACATCAACAGTAAATGCTGCATTTATATAGCAACTTTATCCAAAGTGCTTTACAAGGCATTACATTCACCCATTCAGTTCAGTGTCTTGCTCTTGGGGGGGGGGGGGGATCAACCCTGAACCTCCGTTTCCCAAGTCAGCGCCACTGACAAAACTAAATTGATTATTAATCACTTCAGCCCCATTTTGCACTTTATTCTACTTTTGTACTGTAACAACAGTTGGATTGAAGAACAGCGAAAAATAGCAGATCTATTTATGCATAAATGAGGTTATATGGGTATAAATAAATTATTGCCCGGAATTTGTTCACGAGGTTATCCAACTGAGAGCTGACATATCAGCAGAGCTGATGATGCAGCAGTGTCCAAGGTGATACCAACCCTGTGTGTATGAATAATACTATTGAGAGAAATAGAATAAATCAGGTATGTGTGTGAGTGAAATCGAATTTTGGGTTTGTGAAGAACTGAGGAAGTGAATGTTATAAAGAAAGAAGGCTGGAATGTGTATATCAGCAACTCTTGGGATTTTTCAATCTAAATATCATTCTTATCATTATTTGACGACCTTGCAGGCTTATGCAAAGGCTAAAATGTAACTAGAAATACTGTTCCTACGAAACAGTGTGGGCTCGATGTGCTGCTCCTCAATGGCTAAGGGCCCTGAGAATAAACTTAACCCTGCCTTTGTATTGTCAGTAATTATTTTTTTTGCAGAGAATAAACTTGACCTTTAAAGATGTTATAACATACTGGTCTCGCCTTTCAGCGAGCCCACAAAAAAAGCATGTTATGCAGACTGTTTTATAGTTTCAATGTACTGATTATAGATTTTTCAGTTATTCTACTGTTAGGCTGACGATAGTTTCTTGGTTTACCTACGATCACTATTGCTATGCTATATGCATTTGATGTATTACCTTGTGCTGTCCTTGCTTATTGTAAGTCGCTCTCGATCAAGAATTGTAAATATCATTATTATGTGTGAAGGACAAATCTCCATGGTTGTGTTTTCTAGGTAAAGCTCCCTTGTGGGCCACAGACTTTCTGCCTTACACTGTCCTGGGGTACGGCAATGGACCTGGGTATGGCAAGGGACCTGATGGCAAGCGCCCCGACATCCGGAAGGTTGACACAAGTAAGACCCCTGTCATTATTAATCAGTCCTCTAACACAGTGGTTCTCAACCTTTTCAGGCCGTGACCCTCCCTCCAAAATAATCATACTTGAACTGTTTGTAGGAGTTACAGGCATTACAATTAGTTTAACTCGGTTCCACAGGTGAATCTTGGGAAATCTACAAGCTCACAACACCTCACAACATTCACGTTGGGAGCTTGTAGATCGGCTATTTTCAAAATGTTTTCCTCTCTCTTATATTATTTGACAATTTGACCAATGTTGGTACATTTTTATAGTATAGTTTTTTGATACTTTTGATGCAGTAATGGTCTTCTATTTTTAGGTATCAAAAGGGCCTTAAAAGTCCTCAGAATGTCACGTCACTGTCATCTTTAAGAGCATCTGCTAAAGAGAGTACATTGCAGTATTGATACTTTTACTGAAGTAAAGAATGTGAGTACTTTTTCCACCACTGTTTATGGTGTCTTCCCTCTGTGTGTCTCTCTCTTCCCGTCTATCCATTCCATCCCTCCATCAGAGGCCAAGACCTACGCCCAGCTCGCTGCGGTGCCCATGGAGTCCACTACGCATGGCGGGGAGGACGTGGCGGTGCTGGCCCGCGGGCCCATGGCACACCTCTTCCAGGGGGTCCACGAGCAGAGCTATGTGGCCCACGCCATGGGCTACGCTGCCTGCGTTGGCAGCGACCAGAGGCATTGCGGCATTCAGCCACACACCACGGCTCCCAACGATCCCATCCACACCACGACGAGCAGCGATAAGAACGCCGCCGCGGCGCTTAAGCCCCTGGGAAGACCTGGCACGCTGGTGGCGGTGCTCCTGAGTGCCCTGCTCGCTGCCATGCTGCACTGAGGGTGTGTGTGTGTGTGTGTGTGTATGTGTGTGTGTGTGTGTGTGTCCTAATTTATAATCTCTAGTATGGCGGTGTTGCTTGCCAAAAAACAACTGATCTACAGGCTACAGCTTACCGTATATAGAAAGAAGAAAGCACTGGAGTAAACTCGGACTGTTAAAGTGCTCCTGGAAGGAGCTAAGCTCAAACCTCTGGCTTTGTCCAGGCTCTAAAGCGTGGCCTACATCTGGCCTACATCTGGCCTACATTTTGGCACAAAGTGCCCAATGTTTGTTGTACGCCCACTCACCCAGGCCAGGGTCACAATGGCCAAGCTTCGTGGGACCCTTAATGAAATTAACTCATAAACAGCACAGCTCACTTCACACTATGTGTGATTTTTATTTTATTTACAGGGTGCAGGCAAATAAAGTGACGTTTCGATGTCAATACATCTTGGTCAGGTCATGACCTGCACCCTGTGAAATAAAAAAGCTCTATAACGGTCTGACATAATTATATTCTACATATTCCTGTCCTGTTCCTGAGATGCACCGGACCAGCCTAAACTTGGCTTGAGATGCGGTGGAAACTATAGCTTAGCTTGTAGATCTGTACTCTTTGTCAAGCAACACCCTTGTGTAATGGTGTGTAAATTAACTTAACTATTGATGTTTGTCTTACTAAATCCAACCTTACAAAAAGTCTCACCAAGTGATATCAACACAAAGTCACCAATATGCGTATGAGTATGAATGCCAGTATATCTGATATAGGCCTTGTAGCTATTAAACCCTTTCATGCAAAAAAAAAATAGGATGATTTTGTACCTTTCGTTGTGATTAAAGACTTATTATCAAATAATAATATATGTTATTATCATTGAGATTTGAATACAGCAGTATCAGTCTGATGTCAGCATGCATTTTTGTGATGATCCATCCTGTGAGGATGAGAGGGAGATACATGGAGGTTAAAGATTACGTCACTGTATCTACATTTGCACTGGGGTCTCCTTTGAACTACTGTTTCTGTATCTGCAATGTCAGTGAGTGGTGGAAGAAGAACTCTTATTACCACAGCTGCCTTAATGCCCCATCTGACTGCACCACTTTCTCCTCTGTCTTTCTTGTCAATATGAAGACACCAGTGTCTCTTTTTCTTGTCATGAAGACAACAGTGTAATCTTGTTTTATTCGATGGCCTTCCTGCCCTGGCATTTAGCCTTTGTGCCCTCAAAACACCAAAGGCCAAGTGGCCTTGCCCCTAAAATGATGAGATTCCAGGCCTGAGTAGCATACCATAAACTAGAAATACTCTTTTACACGTATATCATGTAGGCCTATAGCCTATATGAGTTCTCTCTCATGTATGATGTATCCAGAGTCCCGACCTGAAAATGTAAGTTCTGTTTATACGAGCACTGGCCAGACGGCCAAACCTCTGTTGCTGTTACTAAATAAATAAAGAATTAATAATTATTATCACTCACACACTCCCTTTAAACCAAGGGTCTTCAACAGGGGGTCTGGGACCCCTAGGTCCTCAGAGTTACTACAGGGTGGCCTCCAAATCTTTGTGTGATAGAAACGCTTTTTCCTCCTTTTTTATATTAACCACTTGAACCATAGCGTCCATATTCTGAGAACTTTGTCAAAAATAATTTTCGGCAAAGAGGTTTGGTGTAGGTTTGGTGTAGCAGTGCGACTTCAAAGTCGCACTGCGTGTTTGAACACGCACTGCGTGTTTGAACTCGCACTGTGTGTTTGAAGTCGCAGTGCGTGTTGTTCAGACATTATAGTCAGGTCCACTATGTATTTTTGTTGGATTTTTTTGGAGATTAGTAAAACTATACATTTCTGGAATCTTCAGAGCATGGGGAATCCAAAAATCTTTGTTTGCATTTGCACAGACACCTGCAAAGCCGCCATTTTGGACGTTCAAAATGGCCGACATAAAATACATAATTTGTGCTATCTTGGCTTCTAGACAACCTAGAAACCTAATTAAACATGCCAATCCTATGTTTTCTGGGTCAAGGAATCGACTGAGTAAATGATGGGTGTAAAATGTTCCGGACCCCCACCCCCTTTCTGGGGGTTATCTATTTTGGGACCTCCCAGAACAGTACACCAGCCACTTAATGTCTGATTTTCATAATAATAGAGTTTTGTAGGTTTTAAAACATCCTGAGTTCATCCATTAGACTTTTAAAGCAGCCAGAATAACCGTTGTGACTTTTGGTAGGGGTCTTTCCTCACCTGGGACCCCCTAGACAGACCCCTGAGCCTATCTCAGCAATCACTCAATGTTAAATTAGATCATAATTGAAGCATAAAAGTTGTTGTAGCTGGGCTCTGAAAACAAAAATGAGTAAGCAAAATACCAGGGGTCTTCCTCAGGGGGTCCGGGACCCCTGGGGGGTCCTCAGAGTTACTACAGGGGGCCCACCAAATCTTGATGGGAAAGGATTTTCTTTTTTACATTTGAAACTTTATGTTTTTATGTATCCTGGGTTTATGTATTGTACTTCGATGATTTATTAGTATTCTCAGTATTATTTATACAATTTTTGTGTTAGACAGATATGGTTGACAGGTGTTACTGCAGGGATTTTGTTAATCGTCACCCCAAAACCCTCACCCTATCCTCTTAAAGAGCTCATGGTCAATTATGCCCAAAGAGATTCATTACAATACTGTACATGTCCTCCCTAATTGTGTTAGAAGTCTCCACCATAGCATGGGAGGAGTGCAACCTGCTTTGCAGCCAAATTTAATGGGCTCAAGTACTGCCTTTGGAGCAGGGAGGGCAAGACACCTGACTGGAACATACCCTCCACTCTCTAAATGCCATCTATTTTCTTCGATTGATCGAAGCTTGGGGCAATTTGTCAGGTATGACAAAGTAGGCATCATATTACGATACCTTCATCAAGGGACATGAGTTTGTGGAACTGCACATACATGAAGAGGCTGATACCCTGATTCCTCATCAAGTCTTTGCATCTGCGGCTTATGGTGCTTTGAAAGACATATGTGTTTGGTCACCCGACACCGATGTCCTCCACCGATGGAAATAGATATATTCAAGAAAGTTCAAGTTATTGGATGTCACAAATGTCAAGGGTTCCTTGGCCTACACAATTTTACTGGTACTAGCTGGGGAAGAGCATTTGTTGGAATCTCCAAAAAGACATGGGTCAATGCCTACTTGAAGCCTGATGATGATGACCAAGTCATTAACCACTTCAGGACCCTGGCAAGGGTTCCATTCCTCCTGAGCTTATTATTGGTGAGCTTCCATCAACATTGCAGTCATTGGAACATTTTGCATGCCATGTTTACCGTTCAAAAGGTCCAGCAACCCTGCGATTACTCAGATGGGAACTATTTCTGTCAAAGAACTTTGAGGGTGAGATGCTACCTCCAACTTGTGCTGCACTGCTACCACATATCCCCTGTGCGAACTACATCACAATGCAGGATAAATCATACCTGACAAATTGCCCTGAGCTTCCACCAATCGAAGAAAATAGATGGAATTCAGAGAGTGGAGGGTATGTTCCAGTCAGTTGTCTTTCCCTCCCTGCTCCAAAGGCAGTACTTGAGCTCATCAAATATGGCTGCAAAGCAGGGTGCAAGGGACGGTGCAGCTGCTCAAATAACCTGCCTTTCACTCCACTATTAGGTTGGACATTGAAGATGACAATGATGAAGACAATAAATGCATTGTAGTGAATCTTTTTGGGCATAATTGACCATGGGCTCTTTAAGAGGATAGGGTGAGGGTTTTGGGGTGACAATAACAAAGAGGTGTGTGTGTGTGTGTGTGTGTGTGTGTGTGTGTGTGTGTGTGTGTGTGTGTGTGTGTGTGTGTGTGTGTGTGTGTGTGTGTGTGTGTGTGTTAGTGTGAGTGCAGCGCAATAAATGGACACGTTGTTCAGCACTCTCAAAGTGAGAAGTTGCAATACCTTCATTATGTCAAATTCTGGCCCTTGCCCTTCCCCTGTTCTACCACACTTTGCTCGCGCCCTCCCCTCCTGTGAACCTGATTGTCAATCTGAACTCCTCCCAGCTTCACAGCTGTGAGCTGTTGCCTAGTTGTCCATAGTTGTCCATAAAAGGGATTTCGTTCCCCTGGCATCACAGGGATCTCCATATATAGGGCATAAAGGGGATTTGGTTCCCCTGACATCACAGTGATGTCAGAGCGGGATGTCAGAGTGTTAGAGTCAATCCACAAAAAAGCGTTACCCGTCCAGACAGACAGACAGATACGGTCAAGATGTGACGGTTCTGATAGTAAACTGCGACCTGTGGTCGCAATAAACCCAGGATACATAAAAACATTCAAAGTTTCAGTTTCAGATGTGAAAAAAAAAAGATCCCATCAAGATTTGGCGGGCCCCCTGTAGTAACTCTGAGGACCCAGCAGGGGTCCCGGACCCCCTGTGGAAGACCCCTGGTATTTGCTACTACTCATTTTTGTTTTCAGAGCCTAGCTACAGTACAACAACTTTTATGCTTCAATTATGATCTAATTTAACATTTACTGAGATAGCGATTACTGAGATAGGCTCAGGGGTCTGTCTAGGGGGTCCCAGGTGAGCAAAGACCCCTACCAAAAGTCAGAAAGGTTATTCTGGCTGCTTTAAAAGTCTAATAAATGAACTCGGTATGTTTTAAAACCTACAAAACAACTATAATATTATGAAAATCGGACATTAACTGGCTGGCGTACTGTTCTGGGAGGTCCCAAAATAGATAACCCCCAGAAAGGGGGTGGGGGTCCAGAACATTTTACATCCATCATTCTTTCATTCGATTCCTTGACCCAGAAAACATAGGATTAGCATGTTTAATTAAGTTTCTAGGTTGTCTAGAAGCCAAGATAGCACAAATTATGTATTTTATGTCGGCCATTTTGAACGTCCAAAATGGCAGCTTTGCAGGTGTCTGTGCAAATGCAAACAACGATTTTTGGATTCCCCATGCTCTGAAGATTCCAGAAATGTATAGTTTTACTAATCTCCAAAAGAATCCAACAAAAATACATAGTGGACCTGACTATAATGTCTGAACAACACGCACTGCGACTTCAAACACGCAGTGCGGGTTCAAACACGCAGTGCGTGTTCATTACCTGACTTTCGCCAGATGGTGGCAGCATTGCGTTGCATTGCTTTACCATCTGGGCTCGGTCCGCCAGAGTTGATAACACTCGTAAAGTCCCGGGCCGGACCAATCAGCGGCAGCTATGGGCGGGCTCTGAGCGGCTCTGAGCCAATAGAGTCTGATTGCAGACCACGTGGAAACCCAGGAGGCGGATTCTGGGTGCAACGTCATGCAGACAGGCCAATATGAGTGGTTGGAGTTGGCACTCCCAGACTGTGATAGAAACGGCCACATCCAATCACCTGCTACAGAAATTCAAAAAATGGCCCGCCCCTTACATCGAGTGTGTCCGAGAGAGCCCAGATGTAAGGCAGAGCGTTACGCACTGCTGCAACTATCTGGCGAAAGTCAGGTTACGTGTTCAAACACGCAGTGCGACTTTGAAGTCGCACTGCGTGTTTGAAGTCCCACTGCGTGTTTCAAGGTGGCACTGCCACTTTGAAAAAAAAGACAATAACACCAAATTACAAAAATGTTCCTCAAAAAGACAAAGTCAATAAAAAACAAAAACAAAGTCAATACATAAAAAAACAAAAACGTTCCTGGAAAAAACAAAACTAACACCAAAATACAAACTGGTTGCTCAAAAACAAAAAGTCGATACACGTCCCTTAAGGGGCTCCGTAGAAAAGAGTACAGAGTGAAAGGTCAAGTTTATTATCTAAGGTTCAAGTGGTATATCTGAAAACACTAATTGATATGAACCCAAAATACACTGATGATTGTGCTGTCAAACGATTAAACTATATGGAATCTATGAAAAGGTTCATCTCTCTCTCAACTAAGGGGTCCTTGCCTTGGCCTGAAAACGTTGAAGACCCCTGCTTTAAACTATTTGCCTTCCGTGGTGGCTGTCTGCCATCTGGTAATTGCTGCTCTGCAATCCTGCAGTCACACTGCGCAACAGGCATCCTCCATGTCCAACAGCTGCTGTTACACTACACACCCTTTAGGTGGTGCCAGAGTACTGGGGAAATGCAGGCGCTGATGGGATCAGATATGTAACCTGTGTCTTGCCGCAACTTGGGTTTGTTACGAAAAGGTACAATGCCCACCAGAAGGAAAATTGACCATACAGTATAGGCTGGTTATAGAACCTAGATGTTGCCTTTAAGATGTGCATGCACTTTCACTATGAATCTAAATCCAGCAGATTGTTTGCCCAGACACCATGAACACTCCAGCTCGATTTCGACCAAATAAGAAATTATGCTTGGGTAAATTGAGTAAATGTTTGCAGTCGACCCATGCACAATTAAGTCAAGGAGAGTCTTTGTGTGTGTGTGTGTGTGTGTGTGTGTGTGTGTGTGTGTGTGTGTGTGTGTGTGTGTGTGTGTGTGTGTGTGTGTGTGTGTGTGCGTGCGTGTGTGTGTGTGTGTGTGTGTGCGTGCGTGCTTGCGTGCGTGCGCTAGCCCAAGGTGCGAGGCCTAATTAGGCCGGCCATGCACCCGCTGATTTTGTTCCATTTGTCTTGATGCGCATCAGACTCCCTCCAGCAAAGCTCTCCACATGGCAGCTCATATGTGGACGCGTGGATGCACATTTTATCTTGTCTCGTTTTGTCCTCTCTTTCCCCCTTTTACGTGCGCTCACTCTCTCTCTCTCTCTCTCTCTCTCTCTCTCTCTCTCTCTCTCTCTTGTGCGCGCACGCACGCACGCGCGCGCACACACACACACACACACACACACACACACACACACACACACACACACACACACACGCACACACACGGAGCGGCTAGGGTTTCAGTAGTGCTTAATTTGCGTGCGTGGCTTGACAAATTAATGTTCATATAGCCTATCCATTAATCCATTCATGGGATAGTTTAGCCCAAAAATTAACTTTTTTTCCCTATCGATTTCTCACCCCATGCATGGAGACTTGAATTCACGAATAGGCTATTTATTTGTTCTTGTCGCATTCCTTAGCCAATGATTTGATGACCACAGTGGTTCCCTATGGCTATGGAGACACATTAAGAGTCTCTTCAAATTATTGGCATGGGAATGCGACAAAAAACACCTAAGAAATAGACCTATCCATGAATTCAAGTCTCCATGGGGTGAGTAATGAATGGAAATGAAGTCATTTTGGGGTGTGAACTATCTCTTTAAGGAGGATACAGGCCTATTCTGGACAGTCTAATGAGTGTACTGTGGAGTATTCAACGACCTCCTCCCTCCCTGGTCACCAGAGTTGCTATTGCACCACTGCTGGTCACGGTGCATGCATGTAGACCACCTCCACGCAACACACATGCAGCATATAGGCCTGTGTGTGCCTATATAGTGTTAACTGCATTTTCATCTCTCAGCCCATCAAGTCCTAACGGAGCATAACGTATCCTCACAGGAGCAATAATATTCTCCTGAAAAGGAAAGCAGCCTGGCGGGCGCTCCTCTCTCTCTGCTCTGCGCTGCCTGCCCGCCTGGAGGAGACGCGGAGACGGCGTGGGTCAGTGTCCGTGGCTATGTTTAGCGCTCCGGTGGGCGTTTTAAGAGACAGAGCAGAGGAGACACTGCCGAGGACGCTTTTATTGTCAACTCACAGCGGGACGCTATAACCCGTTATGATGACACCACCACGACTGTAGAGATGGGGAATGAGTAGCAGTATAGCCTAGGATAAGTTCACTGAGCTTTTTTGATGAATTGAGTACACATGCATGACCCTCAATGGAAACAAGCCATATAGGCTTTCTTGGAGAAAATCCTTTTAGCAGACCCTGTACTGTAGTCTGCAAGCTGTTAATAAAGTATTCAATCAATCAATCAATCAATCAATCAATCAATCAATCAATCAATCAATCAAAACTGTCCTCTTAAGAGGACGAAAACGTGGTTGGCATAAATATGAGTATATCTTAATATTTACTCGCACTGAGTCGACAGCCATGGGCTAATGCAATAATGAATAACTTGTCTTGTCTTTTTTTTTTTCATCAGTCTTTCTGTATTTTGAAAATGAATCAACATGATTGTCACTCATCATGTCTTGCACAACTCTGACCTGTAAAAAGGAAATCAGAATTCAACTCTTGTTCTCTTTGTTCCATTTATTTAACTCAGAGTTAAATCAACAATTGAGCATTTTACTGGTGTGTGAGGTGGTTTGCGGTGACTGTAGGTACCTTTCCTGGTGTCCCCGTTATGTTGGCCACGGTATCCTTCACGTCTTCTAAGGCATGCATGTTCACATTATCGGTCACTTTAGTTTCTTCACAACAAGCCATAATTGCTTTCTCTGTCATCAAACAGCCTGTTGCCTGATGTTGGGTCATTCAGACTGTGTAATCCCTGCTGCGCCACACAATAACATCTCGAGTGTACAAATTAATCCATAAAGCCTTTGGGTCAGTTTCTACACTTTAAATTTACCCTGTAATTTTCTATGGCCCGCTGGCCTATACGTTCTGGTATAGTGGTATATATAGCCTGTAGCCAACTAAGCCGTGGATACATGCAACTGGTTGAGTGTGTGTTCTATCTGGACCATAACTCCACCCATGCTTCATCTATGAGGGTATATGCGAGGTGACACCAGCCAATCACATCTCATTCCGCTTCTACCGGGTAGGGGGAAAAGACAAGGAGGCGGAAACTCGACTTGGTTGTATAAAGGCGGGTTTAGCGTGGGCTTTTAGTATCAGAATGATTTGGGCATTTGAGCGGCTGACCGGCGCGCACAGAACGCGGACGCGGTGACCACGATTCCATGCTGTTGATCCTGACCTGTGGTGGGCTGCCTTGATGAGCAGTTATAGGCTATGAGCTGAAAGAGAAGCCACTGAATAAATTGAATTATATAGCCTAATGCCCCTTCATTAGAGCGCTGTCCAGCCACCCTGGTGCTGAAGTATCTGAACCCCCAGAAGAGCGCTGTCCACCCGCTCTGGTGCTGAAACGCTAAAGAGCGCTGTCCACCCGCACTGGTGCTGAAACGCCAACGATCGCTTTCCCCACCCGTGCTGAACCAACAGGCATTGATCCTTCAAACCGGTGACGTGGAGGTGAGTGTCGACTCTCGGGAATCACTCATCAAAACACACGGGACTGGAGATACAAGCCGGAGTCGGACATATAATATACAGGAAGATTATGCTAGTTCGAATTCAAGTAAGTCATAGAATCAAAGAAAAAAAGAAGGGATAAAAGCAGAAGCGAAGTAATGGCTGGACTCCCCCCCGCCCTCGGCGTCACCAGAGCGGTGTGAGCGCAGCGCCAGCACCGCCGTCTCCCTGCGGAATCCTACGGAACCTCCGAAACCAAACGACAGGCTTCCTATCTATGAGGTACGAACGCGCGGGGTGTGTTGTGTCAGTGTGCACAAAAAGGAAATTAGGGGAACAGATTGCCCTTCTAAAGGCTCTGCAGCTATAAGGAAATGGGCTGTATCAGTTCCAGAACGCCAGTTGGTAAGAGTTATATATTTATGATTCGCTTTTTGGTAAAGAGCACGCTCGAGGGAAAGCCTGGGGGTTTTCAGCATTTTGTTTTGTTGCATATAGGGCTATGTAATGTGTGAATTTTGGGCGCTTACATGCTGTTAGCCTAGCGCCGCATGCTGTGCGCGATATGAGGAACATATGGCGCGCTGTGCTGAGTCACACATTGCTTATAACCATTTAATAAGGCAGCTTAAATAGAACAAGCCGATGGCGTTTAAGCTGCCGATGATCATATAGGCTGTAGTGTCTGTTACCGGTGGGTTTACATGCATTACGTGCAGAGCGGGGGTGGTGGTGGTGGTGGTGGTGGGGGTGGGGTATACAATACAACCTAAGCATCGCGATGCTACGGGAGTTTCAGCCATGCACGTAGTGAGCGCGCGAGGCAAGACGGTTGAAGAAGACAGAGGCGCTCTTGACACAGATTGAGGGATGATGATGGTGATGCGGAGCAGCTTTTTGTGACTGACTGACTGACTGACTGACTGACTGACTGACTGACTGACTGACTGACTGACGAGTCGAGTCCCGCAGCAGCAGACAAGATGGTTCTCAGAGCACTGACCCAGTTTAGTTGCAAGGTAGGGTGCAGATCTTTGCTCTTGTACTTGTAGTGTGTATGCATCGTGGTGGTGGAGTGGACGTATCCTGTGTTTAATTATTCTGAGCACATCGCCTGTGTTGTGTTGTAGCCTGCAAACGTAATATGCAACGATCCGTCCAACAGAACGAATGTCACTCGGAAACGCCGCGTATCAAAGGACGCACACGCACACACACACACACACACACACACACACACACACACACACACACACACACACACACACACACACACACACACACACACACACACACACACACACACACGGTAGCTATATACTTCGCTGTTGCCAAGAAACACGCTTCCTGGTGCCACCGCATGTTTACACAACGTCTCCTCCTCGCCTCCCACCCACGCACACTCTCGGTTGACGTTATAGAATGCTGTGGAACCCCCTCCTCGGTCCCCTACCACAGTGTTACATATATCTGACCGGGCCTTGGAGTGGTCATAAATCCAACGCGCCCCGCATCCATCCATCTCTATACAGACAGACAGGGAGACAGGCACCCTCGCTCGAGGCTCCCCCACAATCAGACACGACCGTTTGTCATGGTGTGGTGTTGTTGTTGTGAACATGACACGCAACCTGCTGCTATGCTGCTGCATGTGTTTCTGCAGAGTAAACCAACTATGATTTATTCCTTTGTAAATGGGCTATAATATGCGACCGAAATTGCTCTTGCATTAGAGTGCCATATCATGGGTCATGTGCGTCTTCGCTCTCGCTCTCGCTCTCTCTCTCTCTCTCTCTCTCTCTCTCTCTCTCTCTCTCTCTCTCTCTCTCTCAGACTCTGTTACCATCGCGGCTGGCCTACTGACCGTGCTTGTGTCAGAAACAGCCACCTGTTTGCCTCGCGGTTTCCATGATGATTACATCATGACATCAATGCAGCGCAGCATTGGGGTTTCAACGCCAGTTCTTCATTGATGCATGTTTGTTGGGACCCGATGGCCGAATATGACATAACTGTAGGAGCGACGCATTCGGTCTCTATCTGCTCCTGTTTCCACGACAACGAGAGAGAGAGAGAGAGAGAGAGCGAGAGAGAGAGAGAGAGAGAGAGAGAGAGAGAGAGAGAGAGAGAGAGAGAGAGAGAGAGAGAGAGAGAGAGGGAGAGGGAGACCTTAGTGTGTAAAGACGTATCCTCAAATATAGGCTATGCTTAGATGATGTTTAGCCATGGGTCTATGGCTGTACGCTTTCTAGATATCATCAAGTGGCGACGAGATTAATTAAGCTGGCTGCTAGAAGACATGAGACAAATTAACAACAACTGGGCCACAGATGGATGGCCGCCGGGACTTCACGTGGGAGCGGCTGGTTGTGGTATAACAGCCGCAGGTCGTCTGTCTGACGAAGTAAATAACCTTTGCGTCTGACCACGGATCAGCCCCACGGCTGACACACGTCTCAAATCAAACACACAGTATAGAAGTAGCCTCTGCCACGCTTCATTAGCCATGCGTCTTTGATAAGCGATCTGGCTTTGACACCGTTTAGGTTCTCAGTGTTCCAGGGGGTCCCCTGCTAAATAATAGTTAAGAACGTATCTGTAACTAATCTGAGATTTAGGAATCAGAGAAAGAAATGCCATTAAATGGGGGCCCGCTAGTAATGTAAAACTGGGGGTCCTTGAAATTAAAATGGTTGAGAATCAGCTGTAACGCTCTATTGCGCTGTCCAGCCACACTGGTGCTGAAGTATCTGTATCCCCAGAAGAGCGCTGTCCGTCCTCCCCTGGTGCTGAAACGCTGAGAGGTTAACTGGTATGATGTAGGCCTAAACTCCACGGCGCCACCACTATGTTGTAAGAGGCATATTCTCCCTTGAATAGACGCTATGGTAGATGGACATAATATAGGCTACACTTTTTGAGTAGTGAGGAAGAGACTGCACACTGACAGGGAAAAGACAACATCTCAATTCTGCGAAATGGAAGCGTTTTGCTGCGATTTAGATGCTGACATGGCACAGTAAAAAAAAAAAAAAGACAAATCCCTCCCGGCATCAGCAAACGCTTTAGACCGCACACATGAGCTCAAATAACCACCACGCACACTCCCGAGCATCTGTCTAAATGCTAGACAAAACAAGGCGCGCATCTTTCTTTCTCCCCTCCGGACAATACTTTCATTAACGCGGGTGGCCTAGATTCGAGACATCAACAATGCAATGCACCCCCCAAGGCATTTGATCTCATCACTCCCAATTAAACGGCAGATATTGAATTCTACGAGGGGAAACTTGAGCCGGGTGGCGCTAAACGGCGGGCGCAGGTCTTTGAACCCGGGCGGGTGAAACGACTCTCCCGAAGACGAGCCCATGCAGCCAGGGAAAGAGGAGCCAGGTGCTGACATTTTATGGGCCCACACTTCTCAATCGTTGTTGTTCAAATCTGATTTAAGTGGGTGGGTATATATGCGCGAGCGCGTGCGCTCTCTCTCTCTCTCTCTCTCTCTCTCTCTCTCTCTCTCTCTCTCTCTCTCTCTCTCTCTCTCTCTCTCTCTCTGTCTCTCTCTCTCTCTCTCACACACACACACACACACACACACACACACACACACACACACACACACACACACACACACACACACACACACACACACACACACACACACACACACACACACACACACACACACACACTGTCTTTGGGGAGATTGCTTGCTGCAACATCACAGTCTCATCCATCTATCTAGATGCGCCCAAGTGCTGCTACAACAACAATCCTGCAGTTTTGTCATGCCTGTCACGCTGTCAGGTCATGACAAGTACACAATGGCGGGGGAAAGGTTAATGTCCTGTGCGGTTGTCACCCGAGGAGGAGGCTTAGAGCGGTTGGACATTAAATGCAGTTTGTGCAGACGATGCAGTCAAGGAAGGCTGGGGGATGGACGGTGACATTTGCGCCCCGCAGCGCGTAATGCGCCCAGCGGCGTTAGGACCATTTATTTGTATTTGTTTTATAAGAGCGGTTAAGTAAGTTGCATCATACTTGCATGTGAACTGAAGGATGACAACGATAGCAAATATCTTTAAAGAGGTGTCGTCTGTTATTCGGGGCTACACTTCTAAGCTGCTTGCCCCATCCATCCCCCCCAACTAACCAATGTATCCTTGGCCCAGGGCCAGTGGCCTCAGCTCCGTAGGGTAGACTATAATGTCAGCCACCTGCATGGCATGGCATGAAATGCACGTGCCAGACTCACCCTTAAAGCTCAATTTATACTCCGTAGTATGGCGGTGTGTTGCTTTGCAAGTGTGCACCCTCATGCAATGTAATATAAATGATAACTTGATATCTCACTTATGGTTATGGCCTCCGGAAGTATAGGCCGTTTTCAATTATTCTCTCTCTCTCTCTCTCTCTCTCTCTCTCTCTCTCTCTCTCTCTCTCTCTCTCTCTCTCTCTCTCTCTCTCTCTCTCTCTCTCTCTCTCTCTCTCTATGTGTATGGGTGAGGGGATGGATACTGAAGTGAGATATCAATAGAGGGACGCACGCTGCACTGAAATATAAGTCAAACATTGCCTCCTATAACCGGCCAGTGCTGTTTAAAGGCCCTCTGCAGGGGAGATGGCTGGCATGGTGGCATATTTGTTTCTCCCCCCTCCCCTGTCCTTGATCACCTGGCTCTCCTCTTCTTCTTCCCTTCCTTCCTTCCTTCCTTCCTTCCTTCCTTCCCGACAGTGGGGTATGACAACTATGACGGTACGTTGCGCGTCGACTGGAGCGCGTCGAGCTCCGCGTCCGACATCCCGCTCTTGGGCAACACTCGGACGGTCACCTGCCTGGCGCGCAGCCGCAGGCTGCTGCTGGCAGCGCCTCTGACGACTTTGGACTTCAGCGAGGTGCAGTTTGTGTTGTTGTTTTTTTTACCCCCCCCTCCCACGTTGAGAAGAGATCCTTTCTTTCTTCTGTGTGTCATGCAAAAAGGATTGTCATGACATTGCACGTCTTAGATATGAAGTGCATGAAGAAGATCATTAACCCGCACACATGCTAAACCGTTAATGGTTCCCAAACAGTGGCTCACGGACGAATTTTTATATTTCAAAAGGTTTTTCCGAATATAAAAATATATATATTGTTTAATATAACATTTTAAAACAGACACATCTAAGAAAAGCCAAGTAGACTATAAAGGGAAAAAAGAGTGCTATTTTCACCAACTTTAATTTCTATTTTGGGTCTTTTTAATGGAGCATGAGCGTGCGGGTTCTATATTCTTCTTCGTGATCATATCTTAACCCAGCCCAGCACCTGGAAAAGTGATCATGTGCGTATTCTTTTATAGCTTTTGTTTTATATGAAGAGCAGAATTTAGCTCTGTATAGAACTCAGTAAGTCACCACGTGAAGCAGAAAATCATTCTCTCCACCATTCCTCGTTTAGTAATTAGGCAACCTAATTTACCAAGTCTTCTGAGTCTTTAGCGAGTTGATTCTGCTTTGAGTTCTCAGTCCTTTTCGGTTCTCAATACCGTTCACCATGTTAGTTTCTAATTATTCGCAAGTCATTCGCAGTAATTAGCAATTAATTTTTAATGCGTTTTTTAAAATGGAATCTCGGCGGTACAGACAGAGTAATGCTTCTAGGACTGATTCCTATACGATTGAATGGGCGGGCAGACGATTTCATAGCTGCACCGCCACCGAAAATATCTACCAATTATTGATCAGATAATAATTGGGTAACAACGGCGTTACATATACGAGGGATGAATATTTAACAATATTTTACAATTGTTACGAAAAATCACACCTAGTGTGAAGTGAGCGGTGCTATTCATGAGATAATTTCATCAGCGCGTCCTGCGGAGCGAAGCTTGGCCAATGGGACCCTGGGCGTACAACAAACCTTGAGCCATTTGTGCAACTTCCAAGATGCTATAGGCCAGATGTAGGCCACGCTTCATACTTTGTGAACTGGACAGAGTCAGATGTTGGAGCTTATCTCCTTCCAGGAGCACCGCTCAAAAACAGTAAGATGATTATGATGATGATGATGATGATGATGATACTTTACGAAAATAATTACACATTTGAAACTTGGAGATACGAGGTTTCTGCCTGACAGTGACGATATATATCGTCTCATGTATGGATCCCATATATAATAGACCTGAATATCACGTGTTTTACTGTAGGCTACTAATGGGCCTGAAAAGCTTCCCGAACCTCAAAACCACACAGGTTCGGAACCCGTCTGGTTTTGCTTTTGCCTCGTCAACATCATTCCTACAGGCCTTATAAATATAGTTTGAAAACTTACAGCATATAGATTATATATTTGGAAAGAGCTCCTTTATTGTAAATAATTGCAGTTTAGGTTAGGCGTATCTCCAACTAAACCAGGTCTGCTTGTGACGTCATCAGCCGAAATCATGACCCGTTGCCATGCATAGAAATATTCCTTTTTGTGGAAAGTTGAGCACCGCCGGAAATCAAACGAATGAGAGAGAGAGAGAGAGAGAGAGAGAGAGAAAGAGAGAGAGAGAGAGAGAGAGAGAGAGAGAGAGAGAGAGAGAGAGAGAGGCTCCATCATCCATCATCATCATCCTCGTCGTCGTCATCATACAAACAGGACAGCGTGGCGTGGCTGCTCGAGAGAAAGATGTGCATCTTATTCTCCGTGGAAAAGCTCATCTTCAGAGAGAAAACAAGGGACGTCTTCACCAGCGAGGGGACACCGGTATGGACGGGCTGTGTGTTTAACCTTGTTCCGTCTCAAACTAAACGTGCCTATTATACACCTTTTGGCTTTTAGTGTTCTCTTTATGTCCGACAGGAACGGATGGGGTGTCTGTGGTCGGGATCGTGTTTCTCTGCAATGTTTCGTTCAGTGTGGAGTCCACAGCCTTTCAGCACCGCGGCGCGGACAGCTCCCGTCGTCAGTGTGGACGAAAGGGAGCTGTCCGCGGTGCTGAACGGCGGCTCTGTGTTCAGTGTCTTGTGCAACCTTCGTTTGATGGCTTATAAGGAAAAGAGATACCGTGTAGTGTGTAGTAGGCCTAGGCCTATTCGACTAATTGGCGAAAAGCGCCAGCCCACACAACACAAGGCGTCTGCTAGCTAGAGAAGCCTATGTAACCTTAATTAGCCTATAATTAGAGCAAATGCAGATTATGCTTCGCCTTGAGGAGCCATGTTCGCGAGACAGTTATGAAACCTGTGGCATTGTGGCGCGAACATGCAGCCTCACAGACACAACAACGGGAGACTGTTTAGTGGTTACAGTTCTCTTCACTTCAGACAGGTAGCTGCATGGTCTCTACTTGTAAACAGACGCTTTTTATCTGAGAATGTGATTTTATTACTATAGCCCTACTATAGGCCATAGGCTACCGCATTTGAGAAAGTGTATAGGATTCATTATAGACAATAGATTGAGCGCAATGGAAACCTCTGTCCCATTCCAAGATTGTATGCGGAATTTGTTTCTTCTTTTGTGTGTGTATGCATGTGCGTGCGTGCGTGTGCGCGCGTTCGTGAGTATAGCCTATTGTGTTGTTGGGTGCTTGTTGTGCATTCATGGCTGGTGTGTGAAGGAGGAGACAAGACAGCAACGCTGCCGCCGATGTTCATGTTCGCCGCCCCCTGTTCAGTATAAAGGCAATACGGGGGAGATGAATGGAGGAATGGAGCAGTTAAGGTTGAGGTTAAATAGACTCGATGGATCCGAGGAGCAGTGATTCTATACAGCATGTTGTTGTAACCTGAAACCATGGACCTGGGGGTCTGTGGCTGTGGGTAATCGATGTAAACTGAACCAGGACCATGGTTGGTCCATACATTCTCACTCCCCAACCCTAGCTCACATATCGTCGTTGTCGGGGGGAAACCTTGTATGTCCAAAACCGTTCATTTTTATCAATTTTTTATTTTTACTAAATAGTGAAAACAGCTGATCTACAAGCACACAACGCCTCGCACTGCGAGGCGTTGTGTGCTTGTAGATCGGCTGTTTTCACTACTTTTGTGTGACAGCCTTGTCTGATGCGAAAAAACTTACAAATTTGAAACTTGGAGATACAAGGTTTCTGCCCGACAACGACGATATACATGTCAGAACCCCCCCTGCCTTCATCTGTAACTGATAGGAGGATGGCTGCAAACTAGACCTGCAGACCTGACTGTAGTCTTCAACAGGGGGTCCGGGACCCCTAAGGAGTCCTCAGAGTTACTACAAGGGGTCCTATACAAATCTTTGTGTGATAGAAACTTTTTTCTCCTTTTTTATATTAACCACTTGAACCCTAGCATCCATATTCTGAGAACTTTAGCCAAAAAATAGCAGATCTACAAGCGTTGTGAGCTTGTAGATCTGCTATTTTTGGCTAAAGTTCTCAGAATATGGAGGAGCTTGTAGATCAATCAGCAAATAGGTTTGGTGCAGAGGGGGAAAAAGAGCAAACTAAGAACAGAGTGAAAGGTCAAGTTTATTATATTGACGGTTCAAGTGGTTAAATATCTGAAAACAATTTGACATGAATCCAAAATACACTGATGATTGCGCTGTCAAACGATTAAACGATATGGAATCGAACAGGTTTTGCGGATCCCCGCCTCATCTCTCTCTCTCTCAACTAAGGGGTCCTTGGCCTGAAAACGTTGAAGACCCCTGCTGTAGATAGGTGCAGTGTGGAAAGTAACATTTAGTAAACAAGTACATTTACTCAAGTACAATTTTGAGGTATTTACTTGCAGACAGTAGTTTATACTGCATCTCAGCAGCAAATATTGTACTTTTACTCCACTCCATTTATTTGAAAACTCTGATTATTTAATTTAACCACTTCAGCCCTATTTAAAAATCGCCAATGCGATAGCGATGCTTGGTGAGCTTGTAGATCTGCTATTTTCAAAATACTTTTAAATCCGTTTAGACATTATGATAACCTGTGAAACAGGACATTTGGCACAATGAGCCCACTTTTGGTACGTTAAGTATATTTTGCCAATACTTGCATTAGGCCTATAGCAAATATTGATTACTGGACGTTATACTTGTAACACAGTGTTTCTTCTACATTGCAGTATTGATACTTTTAAGTGATACTTTTCCCCCCACTGGATAGGTTGACAGATAGATAGTTAGATACCTTTATTATCCCAAGGGGGAAAATCCGGGGGGACAGCGGGGGCTGTGGCTGTAGATAGGCTGATATGGACCCCGGAGGCTGTGGTGTAACTCAGTCATATCTCTTCCAGATGTTTCCCCCGTATGAGCTCCTCTGTGGAGCCAGAGGATTATCCACGCCTCTCAGCACTAGAGCTGATATCATCACAAGACCGTGAATGTCTCTGCCCTGGTGGGACCTTAGCAGCAGTTTGTTCTGTCTATCCGTGTGTTGGTCCACATATATTTGTTTGTTTACTGGTTTGTTTGAACGCCATGAAATGAACGCGTGCATAAATTATGATCCGTTCAAAAGATATCCCGCTGACCTATAAATTAATAACTCATGATGACCTTATCTTTGCATGTGACCTATAATGGGGTGTTGACCTATATATCATCATACCTCAGGCGCACATAGGCCTATACAGGTTCGGCTATAAAAAGAGACGGCGAACAAAGGCCCTTGTCAACACCTGATACTACACCTGTGTGGTGTGACCTTACTGAATAGACAGATTTGATGAGAGGAGAGAATAGGAGGAGGGGAGGGGGGGGGGGGGGGGGTCTGGTCTCTGCTTGTGTTTCAGTCAAAAGATTGTAAATACATTTCCGGTGCTTGCTGCTCACGGTCAACCGATGACCCAGAGTGGCTTCATGGATTCACAGTTTGACCGAGTCATCTTCTCTGCAGCCAAAAGAAACTGGATAGATTACAGTCACAGACAGCGAAAATCATCTTTACACATACACACCTCAGACCTAAGTGAACACTCGTCATTTTGCTGTAGTTGAACGAAAGTGGGCTCTGTATAACTAATTTGAACACGCACCACACAATGTAACATTTGATGGTTAATAACCCTGTTTGCATGTTCGTGTGTCTATGTTGTGGGTGCGGCAGAAGCAATGGCTTTATGTTTGGTTTTTCCACAACAAGAATGTTTAAGGTAGGGCAACAGATAAGGGACAACTTCAGATATCTACACACTAGTCCATATGTAGAGAAATATTAGTTGCTTTAAAAGAAAGTAAAAAATGTAAACAAATATGGAAATTACATAAAATTTGAAAAGTGTGTGCCACTGCCGCCCCTATACATGGTACATGGTATACATACTGGCTTATAAATATAAGCCAGGTTATATTATATTGTAAAGGTCTATTGCAGCTATGAACTTGCAATGCTCTGGAAGCCTCTCTACATTAAATGTTTATTGATAATAATAATACATCAGATGTATATTGCGCTTAGTACTCAAAGTCACTGTAAATGGGAAGAGAAAAAAATCGACTTTATTAGGAAAAAGCTAAAACCATGAAATAAAAACAGTAAAACAAAGGTTAAGAAGCTTCTCAACTCAGCCTCATCGCAGTCTCAGCTGCATGGAAAAGCAATTGTGAAGAGGTGAGATTCGAGGGCGGCTTTGAAGGAGGGGAGGGAGGGGGCACCTCTGATAAGGCTGGGGAGTTCATGTTCATTCCCGAGGGAGGAGGGGTCATATTGATACAGAGTTTGGGTGAGTTTGCCGGGGTGGATTGAACCTCTTCCACTCCTGACATCACTGCTTTGACAAAAAATGTAAAAAAGAAAGAAAATCTATAGGCTACTGCATGATTTGTGAATGTTGAGGTGGGTTGGATTTAACGGTTCAAACTTAGATTTTCAAAATGTAAATGTATACAGTAACACAGGGGTCTTCAACGTTTTCAGGCCAAGGACCCCTTAGTTGAGAGAGAGTTAGTTCAGAATATGTACGCTAGGGTTCAAGTGGTTAATATAAAAAAGGAGAAAAACGTTTCTATCACTCAAAGATTTGGAGGACCCCCTGTTGTAACTCTGTGACCCCTTAGGGGTCCCAGACCCCCTGTTGAAGACCCCTGCAGTAACATATTTACTGTCAGAATGCCTTTACTGTTTTTCACTTTATATTCATTTTATCACTTTATATTCATTTCCAACTTAAAATGTACCCCGTCCTTAAAGCAATGATAAACGTAAAATAAAGGGACCTTTGATTCTCCAGAGCTTAGGCTACAAAAGTGATCGCTATGACTCAGTTCTCATCAAACCATATTATCCAGCTTGTTAACACGCTGAAATGATGTCTCTTCTCTCCTCAGGTGAATGTTGATGACACCATTGAAATGTTACCCAAATCCAGAAGAGCGCTAACTATTCAAGAGATCGCTGCGTTAGCCAGATCTTCCTTAAATGGTGAGACGCGTGCACACACACACACACACACACACACACACACACACACACACACACACACACACACACACACACACACACACACACACACACACACACACACACACACACACACACACACACACACACACACACCACAACTAGCATGAACATATCATTACAATCTTGTCTGTTTAAGTACCTGTTATATGAAAGGGTGTGTAAACATATTAATCAGGTTTGGGATACCAATGTGGTTCAACCAGGAGATGAAACTCCATAAAGATCATTGTCAGCTTCAATTCTATAGTGTTTGTTAGAAATGTGACTGCTTGTTTGTTGTTTCATCACTTTCAACTTTTTCATCCTGTATCCTGCATGAGTTATCTCTCCTAATTGGACAAAATTGTTATATAGGGCTGGAAATGTATTTTCTGTTTACTGGGCTGGAGAGATGGAGACTGAACGAAGACTAACACAACTGATTGCTATCGGAATATTGAGCTGTTTAACACTTATTTAAAAAAAAATCACACTCGTATGAACTGAGCGGTGGTGTGTGTGTGTGTGTGTGTGTGTGTGTGTGTGTGTGTGTGTGTGTGTGTGTGTGTGTGTGTGCAACAGCGCCCCTCCCTTAACATGTGTGGTCAGAAAAGGTTACTGCAGGAGTGCAGGCTACATACCCGGAGACAGACAGACAGACATACAGACAGACAAACAGACAAACAGACAGACAGACAGACCCACACACACGGCCACGTATAGGAGCGTTGTGACCACCGCTCAAAAACAACAACAGTATATCAGTCAGTGGTGTAAGGTAACCAAGTACATTTACTGAAGTACTACTTAAGTAAAAGCTTGAGGCATCTTTACTTTACTGGAGTATTTCCAGTTTTCAGTACTTTTACTTCCATTACAACTCAGAGGCAATTATTGTACTTTTACTTCAGTACAATTATTTGAAAACTTGATTATTTTTTTATTATCATTACAAAACATGCATTAACCACTCCAACCCTATATACATTTCGGCCATTTGAAAATAGACGATCTACAAGTTCACAATCCGTCACAATGCGACACATTGTGAGCTTGTAGATCTGCTATATTCAAAATACTTTTATTCATTTGAAAACCTCTGCATAATAATGAGTACTTTCAACTTTTGGTACTTTAAGTACCGACACTTTTACCCAAGTACATTTTGAATTCCGGACTTTTACTCGTAACAGAGTATTTCTAAATTGACGTATATTGGCGCTTTGACTTAAGTTTTAAACTTGAGTACCTCTCCCCATAACCCTGTCCCTCTAGGCATCTCCCAGGTGGTCAAGGACCACGTCACCAAGCCCACAGGCCTGGCCCAGGGCAGGGTGGCCCACCTGATAGAGTGGAAGGGCTGGTGCAAGCCCACCGACACCCCGGCCCCCGAGTCCGACTTCAACTCCTACTCCGACCTCACCGAGGGGGAACAGGAGGCCCGCTTCGCTGCAGGTAGGGGCCTCGTCCGTACAGTAGTTACTTCAGTTTTCATGTACAGTAGGTGACAGGCGGGGGCCTTCCTCCAATCATGATCAAGTGGGGGCGGGCCTTGGTGCGTTTAAGGCCCACCCCACTCGACCATGATTGGAGGAAGGCCCCACTCTATCCTGATTGGAGGAAAACCTGTCTCCTCCACCAAAACTGATACAGCTTTTTTCTCCTCATTTACCCTATGTCATAGACTGTAAAAAATATGGACGGTGGGAAGCCTTTGGTTTCTATGCTGCGAAAACTACGCTTTTTTGGCCCTCGTATGATTGCCGCCATCATTGTAGAAATCAACGTTCATTGGTAGAAATGGTATCATCTCGAATGGCTGCCAACGGTTACGTGCAACCGCAGGGATACTTGGGAGAATGTGGTGTTGAGCTTGCCGAAAATAAAGCACACAAAGAAGAATCATCACAGCATACCCTGCTTTAACATCAATTACAACATAAATTGGACCATATTTTCACAAAACGCGTATCATGGTGATTGAAACGAGGCTTTAAACTAGCGACAGGAACCATAAAGTATTTATGACAATGTTTATTAAGGTAAGAAATTCAAATGTAAAAGTTCAGGGGAAATGAATGGAATCCTATGGAGAACATGTTGCTTCTGGTACCAGAACAGTGCAACTAGCGGCCAATCATAGGAACTTTCAGTTCCGTGTTTGCTTCATTTTAAATCCGGACAACTGGCCCCCTGCCCTATATACATTTGAATACTTGAAACGGGACATTCTGCATAATGAGCACTTTCGACTTTTGGCACTTTAAGTATATTTTGATACCTTTGTAGTTTTTGTCCAGAACATTTTGAATTCCGTAATTTTACATACAGAGTATTTCTACATTGCAGTATTGATACTTTTACTTATGTAAAACAGTTGAGTACTTCTTCCACAACTGCTGCTTCGCATCACAAGCATGCAGATCAGCTCTTTAAAGATAGATGGAAGAATACAGTTTTCATCTATGACAGTGGTAATGAACTAATCCATTGCACTTAGTATTTCCTTTTCTTCTTTTTTCAGACAGATCGGTATGAAAGCAAAGTGAGACACAGAATAATTTGCCCAGTTTCAGTTTTCCTTTTTTTTTGGTGTTTGTGTCAGGAGTGTTTAATTATTTTTAAAGTTAATTATTATTATCGCCCAAACTAATTATACACATAAATCCTGGTAAAACGTTACACTCCCACAGTTAAATGAACACGTCCAACCAACTGTGTACCGTTATTAATTACCTTTTTATAATCACCGTATTGAGCACATTATTACTTATTATTAGTAAATATTGTTTGCTGATTAAAACATTGAATATTTATACATTTTTTTTAACAATATATTTATTGAGTTTTTTTTTCTTTTTTACAGAATCAAAAAAGAACATATGTTTTTTAACAAACATAAAACAAAAACAAAAACAATCCCGTAACAAAACTGCAAAACAATATAAAGAAAAAACAACAACAACACAATTACAAAAATAACAATAATAACAATTTACACATTTTCTTATGATATACAGAGCACACATACCAACAACACCTAGGTTCTCATGCCATTTCTACCGATAGCTCACAGAAGAAACTAAAATGGGCCATGGGTGAGTAACTAAATGGACCCTCACAGGGTTAATTTGGTTCCATTTGTACACTCTTAGAGTGAAATTAACACTTTGGATTTTACTGCGTATTTACCTTGTAGCATAACCCTTTATCATGCTAATTCCACGACCATCAACCTGTTGGTGTTTTGTTGAATGTTCACTTTACTCCCATACCATATAAGAGTCTCCGGGTGGGAGCGTTTGCTAAATCCCTACATCCATTGTACACAGAAGGTGTCTGTTTGATTCTGCAAAGGTTACATCCTATCCAGCCCTCCCCTATAGCGTCCTCTAGCTTCTTTATACCCAATCACCCCATCTGTTCGCCCCAGACAGCCCATCTTTCACTCCTCTTGTGTCCACTCTCACCCCTTCTATCTCTCTCTCTCTCTTTCTCTCTCTCTCTCTCTCTCTCTCTCTCTCTCTCTCTCTCTCTCTCTCACCCTGTCACACTGTTTGTCCCCTCCTGCCTTTTACTGAGACTTTAATCACCCCCCCACTCTCCTTTTCTCTCTCTCTCTCTCTCTCTCTCTCTCTCTCTCTCTCTCTCTCTCTCTCTCTCTCTCTCTCTCTCTCTCTCTCTCGTTCGCTCGCTTCCCGCAATGCAGGTTCCCAAGGTTAATTTGCACGCTGAGGTTCTGCTCCCTGTTAGTTCCACCATGACGGAGCGATTTTCGCTGTGTCCCTCTAACCACCCCCCCCTGCATGTGCACAAACACTCACACACACACATACAAACACACGCGTTGTGTATGCACACACACACATGCACACGCGCACACGCATGTACGCAGGCATACACACACACACACACACACACACTATCTCACCTGCCCTTTTGACTCTCAGTTCTCTGTTTTATAAATAAGCCTTGTCTTGTCTGTTTGTGTGTACGTATATGTCCCGCGTATTGGTCAAGCTTCGCGGGACGCTTAATGAAATGAACTCATGAAAAGCACCGCTCATTTCACACTGGGTGTGGTTTTTACATTGCCCTCCACTTCCTAATAATGCCATATTTGACGGTGAGAGCTGGTCCACTTGTCCTGTTCTGTTCTTACATCATCAGTGTGCACCCATGGTCACGGTTGAGCTGACATCATCAACGTGCACCCGGTCAGGATTGAGAGGCGTATAGTGCCACTGACTTTGTGGGTTAACGCCCATTTAGGTGACAGGGCACGTGGCCTGAAAGTCAGCATGGCTTGCAGGCACACGCCAGGAGTGTGCGTGCGTGCCTGCGTGTGTGTGTGTGAACTCATTACAGTGCGAGAAAGTCGTCCTACTGATACGAACAGGCTTCTGCCTATAGGCATACACGCGCACACACACACACACATGCACACATGCACACACGTGTGCAAAAAAAAAAAAAACTCTTTCCACATACTCCTGGAGAGTGTCTCTTCCTGAGTGCATGAGTCTGGCCGCTAGCCTTGACCCTCACAGAGAGGAGCTTATGTCACCCTTTCAGTCGTACAGTGTGTGTGTGTGTGTGTGTGTGTGTGTGTGTGTGTGTGTGTGTGTGTGTGTGTGTGTGTGTGTGTGTGTGTGTGTGTGTGTGTGTGTGTGTGTGTGTGTCTGTCTGTCTGTGCCCGTGCGTTCATGTGTGCATGTGTTGGTGTGTGCTTGCGCGCATGCATGCGTTTTTTCTGTTACATTTGTATGTGATTGCATCAGAATAAGCAGCTGCGCGCGAGGCAGGCGATAGGAGTGTGTGCGTGACTTTGTGAGAGTGCGTGTCAAACGCACGGTCTGGAGTGTGTGTGGAAGTGAGCGGAGCCAGGCGGTTTGGAGTCCAGATTCCAGCACAGCGCCGGCAGGGGATGGAGAGCCACAGGAAACGGGAGTTGGAAGCGTGTCCACGGGAGGATGTTTGCTCCCAAACAGCCTAAAATGCACACGATGCTGGCAGGACGCCCTTTGGAAACTCGACATTTGGACAAGAGGCGTCAGTTCAGCAAAAGCTAAGGTATGGCAACATGACTGGTGTCACAAGACACCAGTCATGTTGCCATACCTTAGCAACATTCATGATGAATTCATTTTAAAGATGAAGTGCCATGATCCCCCCCCCCCCCCTCCCCCGCCCCCAAAAACATGATTATCAGGTATTATGATTATACTAGAAGGAAGAAAGAGTTAAAATTAGGTTTTTATGTGGCCACACCCGTTCATTAAGTATGCCTGGTTGTCATGGTGGGTGGTAACCCAGCTGAAGTTAGCCACACCCACAGTGTTGGGTGATTGGTAAAAGGGGAGGGGATGATTATATGATGTCACTCTATCTGTGTTTTTGGATCAGCACTTTTGACCCACAAGGTGGCAGCCTCGAGGAAGAAACCCAAAATACAAAGGGAATACATAATTGCTCATAACAACCACACCAGGGGGTCTAATGAAATACTGTCAACCTCCTAGACACATGAAAACCAGAAAAAGTACAAAACTATGGCACCACCTCTTTAAGAAGTACATCCCCCGAAGCAAAGGTATAGCAGCTGCCATACCCAATTGACGCCTCTGCATTTGGAGGCGTGGGGGGTGCAGGGCGGAAAGCAAAAACAACAACAACAAAGGAAAAGACTTCAAATTCTGTTCTTTTTTTTTTCTCCCCACGACTGACGTTGCAGTCCAACAACAATGAAGGAACGGGGGTCGTTGGGTTTCCATCCCAAAACGAAGAAAGAAGCCTTTCACTGAGGAGAGAATGGAATTAGTATAAATGTAATGAAGTTGGCCTCGCCGGCCGCCCGCTGAAGCCAAGGATCATCCTCAAAGGGCAGGATGAGTGCACAGTTGTATTGTCTGCGTGTGATTGTCTGTGTGGCATGGTGTGCCAGGGCTACGCTGGGCAGCATGGCATGTAATATTTCATTCCCAGAGCTGCTTGCTGTGACCGAAAGCTGCCACTATAATCAGTGGAACCAGCTACACCAGGGACGGGCAACTTTGATGATGGAGAGGGCTATTTTCACACTCACTCCAGAGGGCCACAATGCATATAGAGCCAAAAATATTGTGACGCGTTTTGAGCTTGTAGATCGGAAATATTTGCTATTTTTTTAATGGAATTTAGAATTATTTGTAGCTGTTTTTGAAATGGAAACCTGAAAAGTAACATTTGTATTTCATTTCAAATGCATTTATATGTTCTTATGTTAACTTAATGAACTTAAATACAAATACATTGGACATAAAAAAGACTAGTAGTCATTAAGCTGCTAATATTTACTGAAGAAATTAAAGCTGGTCATGTTTGAATGTTTGGGATTGTAAAAGGGGGGGGGGAGAAAAAAGAAAAAAAGTTTGAGGACCTCTGCATTAAAACGTAAGACCATAAAGTCTTTGTCAGAAGCTTTCCTATCAGGGCTGGACTGGGCATCTGGCATACCGGGCATATGCTAGATACAGTACTTTTTTGGGCTGGACGGCCACTAAGTGGAGAGGGCCAATCCTACAGTAGCAGTGGCCCACAGAGCAGAGAGACATCACATGATTGGCCCACTGGCTTGTCTATCATCTGAATACTGGCCAATCACAGGCTACTGTGGCCCAGGTGTCCCACCCAAACATATAACAGCTCATACAAGCCCAAAGCGCTTCTATGTTCAGTTTGCGCCGGTTGTGGTGGGCCGGTCTGGGCCAAGATGCCAGTACCGAATTTATGTCCGGCCCTGTGTCCTATGGGGCTGTTAAGTATGACATCATTTTGTAGGCAGAGGAGAATTTCTGCCCCCAGTTTCCGTGAATCTTTTTACTATTTTTACTATTTACACATTTTTCTTCTCTTTGTTGTTGAAAGGAAAGTGTTAGAATTATACTTTAGTCATTATTCTTTAGTCGTTGTTTTTTGAAATAGCGAGGGACAGAAAATGCTCTGGGGGCAGATTCTCCTCTGCCTACAAAATGATGTCACGGCTTAAAAGCCCCATAGCTGGAGAATCTCCTTCCAGAGGGAGAGAAGGATAATGGGCTCTATACAGGGGCGGAGAAGTTTCAATATTCAAATGGGTGCCCGTCTTTGACCCCCCCCCCCCCCCCCCACACACACACACACACACACACAAAATGCTGGCATGACTACTTGAGTAAAAGTACAAAAGTATTGGTATCAATAAAAGCAAAGTAGCCCACAAAAGGAAAAGCTACAGTATTTAGGCTAAATGTATTTAGGCTACATCAATTAAATTAAATTCAAAGGAGCTTTATTGGCATGAGAAAACATACGTTTACATTGCCAAAGCAAGTATCCAAAATAAAATAAAAACATGCAGTTGAGAGAAGAGGTAAAATGTATACAGTTGGAGGAGTAGCCTACAGCATTAACAGATTAACAGTAGACATTATCTCAGTTTAAAAAATAAACTGTGGGTGATAAATCAGCAGTTTTCATTTACATTGAAGTTGCTATTAAAATGTCAAACTATTATTTACCACACACACACTGTTTTTCAATACTTTTCGGTAATCATGACATTTTGTGAGAAAACGTTTACATTGCCAAAGCAAGTGTCAAAAAATAAAATAAAAACAGTCTATAAGGGAGAACAAGGAACATGTACAGTACAGTAGCCTATAGGACGGTTGGAGGGGGATCATTAACAGCGCTGCATCACAGACAGACAACCAGGATGTGGGGGAGGGCTTTGACGCTGTTTGGGACAAAGCAAAGGTGTGAATTCGGCCGAGTGCTAAAAATGTTGTCTGGTGAGAAATCAATGGTTTCATAGCTGGGTGCTTTAGCTCTCAGGCACCCCCTATATTTTCGCCCCTGGCTCTATAGCTGTATTCCAATCCGAAGGGTTTGCACTTTGAAGTGCGCATTTGAAGGGCTATGACGTCACTGGGCCGCGCCAAATAGCAATCTACAAGCTCACAATGCGTTGCGTTGCGACGCATTGTGAGCTTGTAGATCTGTGACCAGTGACGTCATATCCCTTCAAATGCGCACTTCAAAGTGCAAACCCTTCGGATTGGAATACAGCTTATATATATGCGCGGCAGCCATATTGGTGAGAAATTGGGCTGCTTCCTTAAAGTTCCTTCACAGATGTGACCAATGATACTAATGAAGGCTCTGTTCCATTTGGTGTTGCAGTTTTTCCAGGCCAACATGCACAATATAAGCTAGACCGTCCAGAAAAATGCGATTATGCGATCGCATCATTTCCCACATAATCAGCTGCAGATTATGCGGGGGTCACATGTTTTCAAAAAGGCTGCATAATTGCATATTTCCGCCCGCATATTTTGGAACTACCCGCATAAGATCACATAAACCCCTGCATATTTCTTATATTCTTTTCTGCATATTTCGCATGTTGCCCGATCCCGATCACGTGATCGGATCGGCCGCCGATATGGCCGTTTTTATAAGATCGGAGATCGGGGGAAAAAAATCGGGGAAAAAAAAAGTTTTTTTTTTTTTTTTTTTTTTCTCAAAAAAATATTTTCTGGGAGTACTGAAAGTTACAGGTAAGGTGAATGCGATATGAAATGTAAGCTTACCATAATCACAGTAATCCTTAATCATTTTCAATCATATTCAAGGGCTTTTGGAGAAATGAGACAGACAGAGCACTGCAGAGGGGAGGTGATTGTGTCAGACTCTGTGTACAGCTGGCAGCTGATGCCAATAAGTAGTAATTGGCCCCTTGCTAATGGATCAAAGGAAGGCAATTATGTCTCTCTGCACTGTCAACTAGCTCAGTGGTTCTCAACCTGTGGGTCGGGACCCCCAGGGGGGTCCTCAAATTATTTTGGGGGGGTCCCCAGATGATTAACTTAATGTGCAACATTGTTTTCTCTCTCAACAGTAAACAAATCAACATAAAGTTTAAGTGTATAGAGGGTATCTGCACATTTCGAAAGTGAAAAATTAAGGACTTTTTAATACCTCTAAAATGACAAATTAAACATTGGCCAAATTGTCAAATATTAAAGCCAGAAATTGTGAAAATAGCCGATCTACATGCTCACAACTCCTCGCGTTGCGAGGCGTTGTGAGCATGTAGATCTGCTATTTTCACAATAGAACCGTGTTATACAAAATATACTTCCTCAACTCTTCAGGGTCGGGGGTCCCCAGTTAAAATATGATTATTTTGGGGGTCACGGCCTGAAAAGGTTGAGAACCAAGTGATAGAATGAATAGAATTTTTTTTTCTTCTTAATGCCTTGCCAAAAGATCGGATCGGGAAAGATCAGGATCGAATCGGAAGCAATAATATTTGATCGGTATCGGATCGGGAGCAAAAAAACCCTGATCGGGGCATCCCTACGATAATTCACAACTTTTCGCATATTCTGCAACTTTTCGCAATTTCACAACATAAAATCACATAAAAACCAGCATATTTCATCATTTTTAATATAGTCAAAGATTTTTGCCCGCGTTTTTCTGGAGGGTCTAATAAGTACCCTCTGTTTGACGTGAATGTAACAGAGCCTTAATCAGAATCATTGGTAACACCTGTCTGTCAGGTTTTTCGTTTTAACAGCGTTTATTCAAATTTTAATGGGACACTTTCGCTAAGTCACTTTTTAACCAGATATCTCTATATTAGAGAGAGAGAGAGAGAGACCTTTTGAAGACATGCTGAGTCACCTCAGCCACACGCACGCGCACGCACACGCACACGCACACGCACACACACACACACACACACACACACACACACACACACACACACACACACAAATGCACCCTTTCTCTGTCCTCTCCATGTCATATGTGCTTCTCACATGTACACCTGAGTGTGTGTGTTGTACTGTATCTGTATATATGACCATGAAATCCTTACGTAGTTAAGTCTCCCACACTGCGTGTCAGTGGTTCTAAAAGTGGGTTCTGTGGACCAGGTTACAGTATGTACTGTATCATCTAGATTAGAAGGACAACTTTTTTTTTTTTACGACGATGGTTCATATTTTAGATAGAGATTTTTTTTTGTTTTAGATTAGAGAAAAGAAAAGATGAGGGTTAAATTGTTTTCATTTACTTCTTTCTATCGTTTCAGCTATTTTAGCGATTTCGGTGCATGAGTGGGGGCATGCATGCAAGTGGCTAAATATGTATTTATAGACACAATAGGCCAGCAATGTCTTTACCACTATTTACAGTAACACTACTAGCCCACATAAGTCACATCTGTCCATGAAATATTGCGGTGCATCTTGGGAATTGGCTTATTGTGTCTAAAAAGAGATATCAAATAAAAGTAATTAAAATCACTAAAACGATAGAAGGCAGTAAATGAAAACATTTTAACTAGCATATTTTATTTTCTCTAATTACAATCTAAAATATGAACCCTTTAAAAAAACAAAGTTGTCCTAAAGTGTGGAATTGTTTTGAAAATAATGATCAACACAAAATGTTCTCTTATGGGTGTTCTCAGATAGTGGTCCAGCCAAATACATGAGTATCTTTCACATTAAAACCTTTGAGGCCTACTATCCTATGTTTCATAGCTGTTTGCCTCAGACAGTGGTGTAAAGTTAGCCTGGTTCCAGACCCTGAATCGCTAGCCATGCCCCTTTAAAAATTTGTTTCAGCGATTCAAGGGTCTGGTGATGCTCTCATTGAAGTGGTTTTCCTCGATTGAAATTCCGAACGAGCAAATCAGCGTCGCTTCAACTCGATGACGTCGGGGCTTGTGAGCAGCATGGGTGGAGTTTTCCCAGAACTCATGTGCGATTCCAAGTAACCCAGCGCCGCCGCCGGACCATACCGCACATTCCCAAACATAAACATTGCTTCGCCCGCCGCGGTAACATGCAATCGTATCGATCTCGCTATGAAACATCAGTAGCAGATATGTTTTACTGTGTTTGATTACTAGTTCGTAGCGCTACTATTCTGCCTGTTTCTTTGGTTAGCAAGTAGCAAGCAACAGGCTAGCCAGCCACATAACACCAATAACAACTACATCAGCTTTGCTACTGTTGTGATTGGTCAGGCGGTGAACCAATCGCAGAAGACTGCCTCTTTGGCAACTCCCATCCCAGAAACTGCTGCAGATGGAAGTGATTTCAGACTGAATAGTGGAATGAAACAAAATGTCAATTCAGGCTGAGTGTCAGGCTAGTGTAAAGTAACATTTAGTACTTACTGAACTACTGTACTTTTGAGTTTTTTTTTTTTTACATCTGTACTTTTACTTCTACTACACTACATTTCAGAGGCAAATATTCTCCTAATAACCAGTGACAACCACTTGCCACTTCCTGAGTCTTGGGACGGTCCGCCTTCTTTTCAATCTCTGTCCAATCTGCTCACCCGATTGGACAGAGGGGAAAACAGTGCTTCAAGCATAAATGCAAATTCTGCGCAGCATGCTGAAAGATGCGCAAGACAATAAATCCATGCCATTCCCTTTGAAATGCAATGACGGAATATTAACAGAATATTTTTCTGGTGTGACCGTGCCCTAACAGAGTATTTATACATTGCAGTATTGATACTTTTACTTTAGTAAAATGTGTGATCATTTTTGTCCAGGGGACAAAAGTGATCAAATGCAAAAAGCGATGTGTTTTCGATGTAAAAAAGAAAAAAACACATTCACTCACATCCATTCACTCTTAAGTGTATAGTATGAATGATTAGTCCGTGGTATGGAATGGACTGGGGAAACCATCCCTTTCATTTACTCTCATCCACATGCTGTACATGCTGTTCCAGGGAGGGACCTGCCAATCAACAGAATCTGGGACACTAAAAGGCTGCTTCACTCATTCACTCCTCCCTACAGTACAGTATATACTCAATATCTAGGCCAGTGGGTCCCTGATGGTGCGCCGTGAGAGACAAGTGCAGGCGTGACAACCACACCTTCTTATTCCCATTCATACAACTATACAAAAATACCCCCCAATTGTTTTTTCTTACCCTCCCATTTCATTTCGGTTATTCACATTGATATCGCAAAAACATTGTAGATCTACAATCTCACGATGCTTGCATCTCATTGTATCTCATGATACAATCTCACTTTAAAGGAGTAGTTCACCCCCAAGACTTTTTTCTATTGATTTGTCACACCGTGGAGACTTGAGTTCAATAATATGTTTTTGTATTCGTCGCATTCCTGAGACAAAAAACAAAATGTTTATAGTGAATTTGCCCCCATTGATTCTGGATCAATGGGGGTAAATTTACTTTAATAAATGTTTTGTCTTTGGAATGCGACAAATACAAAAAAATATTATTGAACTCAAGTCTCCATGGTGTGGCTAATCAATAGAAAAAATTAAATTGTGGGGGTGAACTACTGGTACCATTTTGCCCTCAACTTGGACGGTTCCCTGCCCTCCCTTTAATTTGTCTTTTGGGTCTCGACTTGAAAAGTTTGGGAACCACTGGCACTTTGCGTGATGTGTTCACTAGGCATAAAGCCACGACGAGCGATGAGTGCACTTTGTCTATGTGGGCTTTAATAATACTCGCCATCCATTCAGACTAGCACTAGAAACGCTACATCGTGGACTTACAGTGAGCGGTGAGTGATTTCAGGTCACAGCCAAAGAGACGCCACCGCCACCGCAGTTGCTATGACAACCTTGTGTCTGTTTCTGTGTGTGCGTGTGTGTGTGTGTGTGTGTGTGTGCGTGTGTGTGTCACTGTGTGTGTCTTATTTGAATCACGACGACATATCGATCATTTGTTTTGCACGTGTGCACACATTATATTTAATGTGTGTGTGTGTGTGTGTGTGTGTGTGTGTGTGTGTGTGTGTGTGTGTGTGTGTGTGTGTGTGTGTGTGTGTGTGTGTGCAGGCGTGGCAGAGCAGTTTGCCATCGCGGAGGCCAAGCTGAGGGCCTGGTCCTCAGTGGACGGCGATGACTCCAACGATGACTCATACGACGAAGACTTCCTGCCTGCCAACGAGCCAGCCACACAGAGCACAGGTACACTGTAAAAAAAGAGATGGACAAAGCTACGCCCATATCGTCGTTGTCGGGTGAAAACCCTGTATGTCCAAAACCGTTCGTTTTGTATTTGTCATTTTAAAAATGATCTAAACTAGTGAAAATAGCCGATTAGGCGTTGTGTGCTTGTAGATCTGCTGTTTTCACTAGTCTTGTGCGACAGTCTTCTATGATGAAGCAGGGCTTTACTTAACGAAATGAATTACAAATTTGAAACTTGGAGATACGAGGTTTCTTCCCGACAGTGACGATATGCTCTACAGACAGTAAATGAAACCTGTTTAGCAAGCGTGTGCATGCCGCCATCTCCTGAAAACGGAAATGGTACCAGGATTCCATTGGTTGGGACAGAGTGGGGAGTGGGTCAATACATGCTATTGTTTTGGGAGCTTGTCAATCAAGCTAGCCACGCCCCTCCTACGGCATATCCGCTATTTTATCAGCAATTTTTAAATATGTGGGACCATAATTTAACAAAATGGTGATTGAAAGACGACTTTAAACTAGTGACTGGAAGCATAAATTATTTATGACAATGTTTAATAAAATCAAGTTCGGCAAAAACACATTCACTTGAATGGAGTATAATACTTTTTGGTACCAGCAGGGGGGAAAACAGTGAAACTAGCTCATATGAACTTTCTCTTGAAGTCTCTTCCTACTATATGGCCTCAAAATACTGAAATACTATGCCCTTGGTACACACACACACACATGTACAACACTTTTGACACGCAAGCACGCACGCACGCACACACGCACGCACGCACGCACACACACACACACACACACACACAGCAGTATGTTTTCCTTGCTCTTGAATACCCATCACATGACCCTCTCCAGTCTCTCTCTCTCTCTCTCTCCCTCTCTCTGTCTGTGTCTTTATTGTCCCAGTGCCCTAGTTTTCATCCTCTGCCGACATTTTTTTTGTTCACCGGCGCAATTTGATATCCCTCCTGCAAGTTTAATATCATTTCCTTCTGCTGCAGACTGAGGTGGCAGCCATATGAGTGGGTGTGCGTGCGTGCGTGCCGTGCATGCAAGAGAGAGCTATAAATATAACTGCCGTCTATCTCTCTCTCTGTGTGTGCGTGTGCGTGCTTGATGCTTTCATCTTGATTACACTGAACCACCAATAAGCTGCATTGCACCATGATCTACTGTAGGTTCACCTCAGTATTGGCTCCTTGTCATTTTGCATAGTAAAACTGTGGCTACTCGCCATCTTTCAAAGGCCACCAGAGCCTCTAAACCAGGGGTTTTCAAAGTGGGTGACGGGGCACCCTGGGGTGCCGTGACGGCGAGATAATTTGATAATATTTTGAATTTATTTGGACACTTGAAAACATATTTAGTATCATTTTAAACTTGAAGTACAAAGTTTTTCAGTCAGTTTTAACCAAAATGGCTATTATCTCAATGTTTTCCTCGCAACATAATCACTAAAATATCATCACTGTCGGGCAGAAACCTTGTATCTCCAAGTTTCAAATGTTTACGTCTTTTGGTAAAGCAAAGCCCTGCTTCATCATACAAGACCGTCTCACAAAACCAGTGAAAACAGCCGATCTACAAGCACATAACCCGATCACATTGTTGACTATCATGCAGGGATCTCCATATATGGGTAACTGGTCCGATATACATCACTGGCCAGATGGCCAAGAATTGGCGCGACCTTCGCATGTCGCCCCGGAGGCGTCTTACTAGTGATAAAAACTAAAATGACAGCATAAACATCAAAATACGACTCTACCCACACACACACACACACACACACACCTACTAGGCCTTAGACCTATCGCACCCTATAGGATGCCCATGGTGGACTATGCATGGCAGGGGCGTCCTCCTCCCTGAGCCAGGCCTAGACCTGACCGCATACCACATACTTGGCAGAATACTTGGGCACAGTATTTTATTGCTAAGATAGCATTCCATTTTGCATTGGTTTTGGCTTGTCTGTTTGTCAGGCAACTTTCCTTTAGTTTTCTTATAATCTGGTTAAGTCCAATTGGTTTTCCGTCTGGTGGCTGTACACAGAGTCCCTGCACCACTTAAACCCTACATACTTGGTTGACCAGGGTCCCCCATTGGTCTATACTTTGTCTCCATTTTTCCCTCTTCAACAAATAAATCTCTTCACTGAAAATTGGCGATTCTACAAGCTCACAACGCAGGCTTAAATGTCTGATGATTTATTTTTTATTTTTTATGAACTCAATTACACCCCCAAAAAACAGAACTTTGAACATTCTGTGGATTCTCTGTGGTCTGGTGTTTTCTGAATAATTAGGCTCAGAAAAGTGAAATGATTTGATGTCACAGTCCCTTAATCCCGCCCCCTCTCTTCCCAGCTTCTCCCCTTCCCTCTGGAAAGGCCTTAGAACATAGAAAGAGAGAGAGAAAAAAAATGCCATTGCTCACAGTTCTCAGTTCAGTGTGTAGTTTGCACGTTCTCCCGTGTTCCCTAGTGCAGTAATCCTTGTTTCTACTGTATACTGCCTCCCCCTGGTCAGCCGAGGTGTTCCTTCCACTTGCTACTTCCTACCAGGGAAGCGGTTGGACTCCTCGTGCATTGAAGGAAGCATGAACACAGTTTGTTGCTCCTTGCCAGAAATAGCCGATCTGCTTGTTGATCTGCTATTTTTGAAAATTCCCCACAGAATAGGGATGCTGGGGTTCAAGCGGTTGAAAGTCAAGTATGAAGTTATTTTCATATTTGTTCTCTCAAATTTTCCCTCATGACACGTACTGTACCTTTTCTGGGGGAAAGATTGACATATTTGCATACCGTGATATGACATAAGGGTACATAATGTGAGGTTCTATAAAGTAACAATGTAATTCAAGGGTGACTTGGATGAAAAACATTATACACAGGGGTGACCAAAAAGTTAGAGAAGCACTGATGTCGGGATTTGCTAACAGCGTGGGTAGAGAGTTGGCTGAGAGCACAGCCAGGTGTCTGTGCTGGTGCGTTACTCATTCCGTGAACCGTCAAAGGTCGCTCCTGTAGCTGTTTTCTGCTCTGTGATTCATTTCCTTTTGCACCCAAATAAACTCCAGTGCAGCTGGTGAATTCTGTGAACCGTGTTTGGCAGCATTTTTGACATGTTGAGTTCACTCACGATGTCAGTTCTGCAAACTGTTGGCACTTCACCCCTGAAGGAAGGTCCTTCCTTGCAGACTGCTGCCTTTTCACGTCCACATTTCGGAGAACGTTAAAAGAATCAACCTTGCGTTATGTCAGTCAAGTTTGCACACTGCCGGTTTACCGGGGTGTTGTGGACAGCTATAGTGACAGCTAGTGACAATTTTCTTTTCAAATCTTTTTTATTAAGGTACACAGTGTCACATTGAGGCAGGTACACACACACATTGATGACACCCCAAGTCCCATTCCCATCACAATAATCATTTGTTCAAAACAGCACAAGATCTGAGGCCATCACGGTGCGTAAGAGTTCAGTATAAAAAAGAAAAACCCTGCCCATATAGGATAATAAAAGAAAACATTTTCTCCCCTCCATATATACCCAATTTAGTGTTAAGCCAATTCCCCATTCCCATACTCTACGCTAAACCCATCCCTGCTAATCCCCATAGTAGTCATTGGGAGGGTGAAGACAACAACGGGTCTCCTCCGATACCCGATCCGTCATGCCACCATCTTCTTTTCACCTGACATCAAGGAGCATCACCGGGGGGGCGTAACGCATGCGGAGGTACACGCTATCCTCCCCAGTTCAGCTAGTGACAATTTTGACAGAAAGATGTGATAAACCGACTGATCACAGGACAACTATGAACAATCATCTTGTCTGTATGTTTAAAGTTTTTAGGCTGTATCCTGAAGTGAATAGCCTATCTGCAAATTCAGCGCCCTATAGCGTGGCAGTGCGCACTTTACAGATGTCGGAAAGTCGGAACTTTCCGACAAAAGGTTTGGTGGTCGGAGACAGTATATGGACAGACCTTTATTCTTTGCCTAAACACAAAAGCTGAGCCGGGCTCACAGCCGTCACAAAAAAAAAGTCCTAAGTTAACCACGTGTCTCCTCCCCTTCTTCCAGACGTGCCGTCCTACCCTCCCTACCTGAAGGACCTCATCCACAGCCAGGTGTGCCAACATCTGGGCCTGCAGCGGCGAGGAGGAGGAGGCCCCTGCGTCGAGCGAGGCGGCGGCGGCGGTGGCGGCGGAGAGGGCGGCGGCGAAGGCGCTAGCGGAGAGCCCTCCCCGACAGCGGCGGGCTCCCCGGACACGCTGTGCTCCAGCCTCTGCAGCCTGGACCAGGAGCACCACCCGCTGCTGCTGCGCGACGCGCACGCCCGCCACCACCAACACCACCACATGTGCGGCAGCAACGCCGCCGAGGAGCTGGCCGCCAAGATACTGTCCAAGATACTGGAGGGCAGCCGGGCCTCCTTCGGCGGCGGCCAGGACTCTCCGTGCTACTCGGCGTCCTACTCCGAGACCTACCTGTCCCCGGAGGACGAGGGCAACGAGGACGACGCGCCCTGCAAGGACTACGGGCGCGTGGTGTGCCGGGCGGAGGCCGGGGGGGCGGAGGAGGAGCAGGACTACGGCCTCCTGGTCGGCCGGAGGAGGAGAGTGTCCGACGTGGCCTCGTCCGGAGTGGTGTCCCTGGACGAGGAGGAAGAGGAGGAAGAGGAAGAGGAGGAGGAGGAGGAGAGAGCGAGAGAGACAAGCGACCAGTAGCCACTGCGCTGCTACGTCCGCGTTCTGACCTCTCACTCTCCGGGGCCTGTTTTCGTCAACGCCTGGCCCCTTGTGCCTAAACTTATTTGCCTTTTTTTTATCGCTATTTTGAAAAAAATATTGTAGAAATAGTTCAAATAGCTGATCTACGATGATCACTGCGTGTCGATGTAGATTGTCTATTTGAAGCATTTTTAAATGTTTTTCAAAAATGGTGAAAAAGAAAGCAAAGACGTTTAGGGATTAGGGGTGAGACATCGGCTAAAATAGGGCCCTCTCTCTCCCTCCCTCCCTCTCTCTTTCTCACTCTCACTCTCTCTCATTTGGAGGACTTTCTTTCAAATATTTCTTTTTCTATTTTCCTCCACTTGGTCAGACAAGTCTGAACTTGTGCGCATGTTTTTTTTTTCCTTCTTTTTTCCCTCCCTGTTGAGTAATCTTACTGCAGTGTTAAACCATCTGTCCTTTTGCCTTATAGTGACATGGTCAGATTTCCTCTCCTCCACTTCCCCTTCCCTCTCCCCTGGGTTCCTCTGCCTCCCACACCTCCCATTTGATATCAATCAACATGTTTCAGTTTTCGAGGCGTCCAAACAATCTTTTCTATCGGCGTGAAACAGAGCTGGACTGGCCAACCTGCAGACGGTCGGGGGGAAAAGAAACCCATCGATTGACCAGTGGGGTTCGTGACATGTGAAAACCCAGGAATGTGACAGCAGGGTTTCGCCGCCCCTACAGGAAGGGAAGTGAACTGTTCCATACACATAATGGACGCCAACCAATTAGGCAGGACTGATTGACAGAGAGGACTGAGTATTAAAACTGTGAATTAATCTCTGCA
>NC_137817.1:44943280-44988280 GCF_963921795.1 Nannobrachium achirus
CCCATATATGGAGATCACTAACAGCTAACAGAATCCCTTTTATGCCCATATATGGAGATCCCTAACATAATCCCTTTTATGCCCATATATGGAGATCCCTAACAGAATCCCTTTTATGCCCATATATGGAGATCCCTAACAGAATCCCTTTTATGCCCATATATGGAGATCCCTAACAGAATCCCTTTTATGCCCAGTTGGTTGCTAGGGTAAAAAAACATGGTTGCTATGGTAAACAGTTGGTTGCTAGGGTAAACAGTTGGTTGCTAGGGTAAAACCATGGTTGCTAACGTACACTAACAGACCAGCAACAACAGACTGTTGCCACAGCAACGTACACAAAGGTTTGTGTACACATGTGGTGTGATGTCATACTGAAGATATATGACATCACACCGTACACAAACAAAGGTGTGACGTGTGACGTGTGACGGACGGACGGACGGACGGACGGACGGCCGGTGGAGGTTTTCATAGTAAACTGCTCCCTGACGGTCGCAATAATATATATATATTTTTTTTTTCCCCAAAGATAGTTGTAGTTATGTCGTTGGTTTTAGGTAACTACAGTATAATAACCCTGCACTCTTACGGACATGGTTGTTAAGAACTGAACAGGGTTCAAATTAAGTGGACGTCATGGGACAGCGGTCCTCTTAATTGTCTTCCCGTAATGTGTCTTACATTATATTAGATGAGATAATAACTTACCATTACATTCCATTAGCTCACGTCATTTAACACGGTTATAGAGCCATCTACAGAACCCTGGACCATCTACAGCCTCTCTGTGGACATCTTACGTCAACGCACCCCCCATAAGTGCATACGGGACAGTGACAAAATTAGGTTGGAAAGATAACAAATTTAAAATCTTATTTTATGATATTGACATGATACTGACTTGATACTGACATGATACTGACCATGATACTGACATGATTGCGACCGAAGGTCGCATATACTCTGAAGAACCGTGTCGCTTGAGTGTCCTTCCTTCCTTCCGTATCCTCGTGACCGTCCGTATCCTCTGTGATGTCAGTGTGATGTCAGCGAGTTGTGACATCACCTCCTGTACAGGGCGGCTACACGAAATGTGGATAACACTATATATGGAGATAGTCCAGTCCAGAGCCGTTTTTGGTCCCACGGGGGCCCTAAGCGTGATTTTACCAAGGGGCCTTCCTGCGGGCGCGAGCGTAGCGAGCGCCCGCGGAAAAATAATATTTTTTTTATTGTTTTTTAATCAATTTTATAATGGGTTTAATTCTGTTTTTTTTTAATATAAATATGCCAAATTGCAGAATTGTCATGCAAGCATCAAGTAGCCTAACATAACAAAGGACTGGACAAATATCCCAAAATGAGCATAGATGTAGGCTATGCCAAGGAAACATATTATATCTGAAACATATTATAGTAGGCTATATAATTTGTAAATTTACATATAGCACTAAATCCTCTGCCCCCCCAAAACATAAATAGGGCTAAAGGGGTTTATGTATGATTTATAATATCATAATGATAAAAATATCATCATAATGAATAGTAAAGTTACTAAGGTTTTCAAATGCATTTGAGGTTGAGTAAAAGTACAATATTTAGATCTGAGATGTAGTGGAGTAGAAGTAAAAGCAGCAACAAATAACTCAAGTTGTACTTAAGTAGCCTACAGTACTTAAGTAAATGTACTTAGTTACTTTATACCACTGCACACACCTCACAACAAGTCAAGAACCCACAGCAGCTAGTTAACAACAACAAACAAACAGAACCAAAAACCAACCAAAAGCAGAAACAAATCACAGACAATGGTCACAGAGAAAGAGGCGAGCGCACTGTCACTGTCAGCGCACTGTCAGCGACAGACAGCGAGGGAGGAGAGATTACATAACAGCAGCAGTACAAGTGTCCAGTCGTGACACGCAAGGCAGCAGGCTAACACCCTTGCTAGCCCTTGCATATCGCCACTAAAGCAGGAACGTGGCTCCATCGCACAACACAAGTTACAACTGACAGTGCAAGAATGTTTATTTACCTGTTTGCTGTTGCTGCAGTTCCTTTTGACGCTTTTTCTTTTTCTCATATCCAGAAAGATAAACGTGCATTGTCAAACCGAAAGTAAACAAACACTGAAAGGGGGCGGGGCGGAAACTCCCAAAGAGTTCCAGAGAGTCAAGAAATGTGGGCTCCTTTTCCTTTTTGGCCAATGGGACAATGGCATAGAGGCGGGACAGCCAATCAGGGACATGAGTAAGTCTGGCTATGCGAGGTTAATCAGAGATGTCTCATTCAGGCTAAGATGGCAGTAGCGCTGGTGTGAAAAGTCAGTTCGGTACGTTCTTTTCTGCAGAGGAGGGGGCTGTGGGGGGTGGGGGTGGGGGCCCTCTTTGGTCGGGGGCCCTACGCAGACTGCGTAGTCTGCCTATAGGGGGCGCCGGCGCTGGTCCAGTCCATCATGTCATATGGGACTACCGTCATAGAAAGTAGCCATTGTTAGGCCGGAGTCATTGGCTGTCTAAACATGGAGATGTTGATAACACTATATATGGAGATAGTCTAGTCCAATATGTCATATGGGACTACCGTCATAGACAGTAGCCATTGTTAATCCGGAGTCAATGGCTGACTGTCTGTACAGGAAGTGATGTCACATGACATACTTTTTATGCCCATATATGAGTCCTTCTGTACCACTTCTCCATGTTTAGGCAAACTCCACACAGAAAGGCCCTATCGCCAACCGAACCTAGGGTGTGAGCGATAGGGCCTTTCTGTGTGGAGTTTGCGTGTTCTCCCCGTGTCTCCTAGGGTTGATACCCTCACAAAAACATGAACAAACTCCCCCAGAATGACAACAACTAGAATCGTCAGAGAAACGCTGTGGTTGGCCAGATTGTCAAGAATTGGCGCGACCTCGCCCTTTAGGGCGAGGTTGCATGTCACCCTGAGGTCGCATTCCACCCTTGGGTGTCTTACTAGTACTGACCATGATACTGACATGATACTGACATGATACTGACCATGATACTGACATGATACTGACCATGATACTGACATGATACTACATGATACTGACCATGATACTGACATGATACTGACCATGATACTACATGATACTGACATGATACTGACATGATACTGACCATGATACTGACATGATACTGACATGATACTGACCATGATACTACATGATACTGACATGATACTGACTATGATACTACATGATACTGACCATGATACTACATGATACTGACCGTGATACTGACCGTGATACTGACATGATACTGACATGATACTGACCATGATACTACATGATACTGACCATGATACTACATGATACTGACCGTGATACTGACATGATACTGACATGATACTGACATGGTACTGACCATGATACTACATGATACTGACCATGATACTGATATGATACTGACCGTGATACTGACATGATACTGACATGATACTGACCATGACACTACATGATACTGACCATGATACTGACATGATACTGACATGATACTGACCATGACACTACATGATACTGACCATGATACTGACATGATACTGACATGATACTGACCCTGATACTGACATGATACTGACATGATACTGATATGATACTGACCATGATACTGATATGATACTGACCGTGATACTGACATGATACTGACCATGATACTGACCATGATACTACATGATACTGACCATGATACTGACATGATACTGACATGACACTGACCCTGATACTGACATGATACTGACATGATACTGACATGATACTGATATGATACTGACCATGATACTGACCATGATACTACATGATACTGACCATGATACTGACATGATACTGACATGATACATGATACTACTGATTTTACATCATTTTAACCACTTTATCCATATCTCTTACTTTGGCTATTCAAAAGTAGTAGATCTACAAGCTCACAGCGTGTCACTTCATGCCGCACTACATCTACTGTTAAGATTGTTATTTTTTCCCCTGGCATAAAACATTTTCAGATGAGGGTCTCCCGCCAAATAGTGTGTGAAAAGGGCCATCTCGGTTTCAGTGTCTTTATAGCAAAAGAAAAGATAATTGTGGGTACTCGGTCTCATCCATCACAGATTTGAACTTTAACAATCTTTTCTGCCCCTTAGCAAGTAAAGTGACTGAGCACCCAAAGCGGTGTGTTGTCTTGCGCTGTTGATGGAGCGTTTGGCCCGTGACCGTTTGGTCTAACGGACGACTCGGCCACATAAACCGCTCCGCTGCTCTGTGACCTACATACCAAAAGCATCTCCAGGCCTTATCTCTGTCACTTTGTAGTGTGTTATGTGCGAGTAGAGTGTGTGTCAGGGAGGCTTCTGCGGTCCTTATCAGTTTGTCCGTTATTATTCCTGGCCGTGGGAGCTGGACACACCGCCTTGTATGGAGAGGGAGAAGGCCCTGGGTTCCTGCGCTATAGTACACCCCACTGGCCCACAATACACTGGGCCTTTAAAAGAGTGTGCCGCCACAAAGAGCGGGACGGTGTGTTGAGTGTGCGGTGAATGGCTCTTTGAGTGTATGACAAGGATTTACATTGAGGCAGCTTCACGGCATCCTAGTTCTATACAAGGCTATAATAGTTTTGGATTTTTCATTATAGTTTAGTTTTAGTTAGTTTTGACAATTCTTTTTTTCTAATTCAGTTAGTTTTAATTCATTTTTAGAGCGGGGTTTGCTAGTTTTTATTTGTTTAGATTTGTGTGACAACGCTTAGTTTTAGTATAGTTTGTATTAGTTTTAGTTGTTTGTTTTTTTTGGTGTAGGATTCAAAAAGGTCAGAGTAAGCAGGCCTATTGTGTAATAAATATATAATATTGTGTAATAGTTATCATTTTCTTTTTTTATTCTAGTTTTTATTTAGTTCAGTTAACTCTTTTTTTCAATTACGTTTTTGTTATTTCGTTAGTTTTCGTTAACTAATAATAACCTTGCAAGCTAGTTCTATAGGACTCTTAATTTCTGAGCTCCAGGAAGTGTTTGTGCGATAATGTCGTCCGCCGGCACGTCGCTGACTTCGTCCAGTCGACGCTCCTCTTCGTCCTCGTACCGCTCCTCGGCGCGCTACAGCACCTCCAGCTCCTACCGCTCAGAGGGGTCCACAGGGGGGTCTGCAGCAGGCGACTCTCTGGACACCCTGTTTGAGCCTTTCATGGACCCTGCTGGCCCCCACCACGGCCTGTTTGGAGAGGAGGGCCCGGGGGGCCCCCTCTGCCTGTCCCCCTTCAGCCGCTACAGCAGGGGCTCCTACGGACCACCCTCCGGTGAGTGGAGTATAGTCTAGGACACTGGTTCTTAAAGTGGGGACCCCCAGGGGACCTTGAGGGAGTTCCACGGGGCCCCCAGCTAAATGATAGTTAGGAATAGTTGTGGACCCTTATGGGTATGTAACTCAGAGAGTGTACATATTTGTACACTCTTAAATTAACATTGATTTTACAATATAAATCTGGGTCTCAGAGATAGAAATACCATTATACAGGGGTCTGTAGCCTAATGCATGTCCAACTGGGGGTCCTTGAAATGAAAATGGTTGGGAATCACTCCTAGAGCGCTTGTAGATCTGCTATTTTCCCTAGTTTGGGTCCCTGGCAAACGTCTAGACTCTCTTTTGGGTATCGTTTGAGAACCACTGTTCCTAAAGGAAGTTTGTCCTTGAGGAAGTTTTCCTTTGGCACAGTGTTTCCCTATATAAAAAAAAAAAGAACGATTCAACACACGTAGGGAAGTCAAAGTGTGATTTTTACTGTGTTGTGCAAGGCCTTCTTCTTGCCTTGGAAAAACAAGAACATCAACAAATTGTTTTCACTTATTATTTTTGTTATCATTATTGCCTTTTTATCCAGTTACAATGTCTTTCTTTTGAACTTTCTTATCTTGTGCCGTTTCTTTTGTTGTTGTACAAAGCACTTTGAATTGAACTTGAACTGAAAAAACGTGTTGTTCAAAAGTCCTCTCTACACATAAACTGGCATTGCCTTCTGTCTTTAGTTCTTTGTTTAGTGTAAGGCTATATAGTAGCTGTCGTGTAAATGCTTTCTCCTGACAGCTACTAAACATGTTTTATAATCCCAACAGGAGAGACAGTGTTCTCCAGCAAGGACATAAAACTGTCTCACATGCACGGCAAACAACTGAGCAATAAACTTTTACAAGCCTGAATTTGGTACAATTTATAGGAACGTGTTCACTGTTTTGCTCTGAATTTATATAATATGCCCATATGATGTAGACTAGAGATGTTGTGTTTTATTTCCAAATACATGCAGTATACAGCCAATCCCATAGAAAGAAAGTTTGTTGGCTTCCCCCTCCAAGGTTCAGAATTGTCAATTTAATGTCATAATACAGTATTATGTATGTATTACAGAGGACTGGAAGATTGCATTGAAAGGTGTTAGAAAGGGGTACATAAAAATGTACAAATGGAAGAGGAAGGTGTACATTTAAAATGGAATGACCAGGAGGTCTTCAGGCACGAGTTGAACAGTCCAGCAAAGAGAATGCGAGGCTTGAGGTGCAATAACAACTATCATGTCAGTATCATGTTAGTATCATGTCAGTATGGTCAGTAATATATGGTCGTTTCATCATTACAATTTACAATTTAGGCATAATAGCAGATGCTCTTAATCCAGAGCGATTTACAATAAGCAAGGTAATACATCAATTGATTGATTGAAGACTTTATTCAACGTTTGCATAAGAAAAGGTACAGTTTCATGACAGTACAGTTCACTGGTACAATGTCAACTAAAAGGACATCCAAGAAAGCCTTTCGGCTTGTTTACATAGGAAATCTTTATGTATCTCATACAACATTGAATGGCAGACGGATAGAACACAGTATGCAGAGGATAGTTTCAAGTTTCGAGTAGCAGCCTCCTGTAAGTGACTTTTCAGACCCATTAAGGAAGGGATTTACACTCCTTTAAGGCTTTCAGCAGGGCATTCCACATGTTAGTGGTATAGCAGGAGAACGAATTTGAACCAGAACGTAATCAGTGGAGCTGCGTATCAATACATCCAATAGTAATATAAGAAAAATGTAGGTAGACCAAGCACATTTTCAGTAAAAACTATAAAAATCATAAACATATAACAAATGTATCATGGTCAGTATAATGGTCAGCATCATGACATCATATCAGTATCATGACAGTATCAGTTCAGTATCATGTCATTATCATGGACAAGTCTTATTGAGAATAATTGGATCACTTGATCACCCCGATGAAGAATTAAAACATAATTCATCAGTACATATGGCTGTATCATGGAAGTAGTATTAAATGCTGAATCTGAAGACAAGCCTCTTAACCATGATTCCATCACAAGGCACATTATTTACATGCCCGTAAAAAGAGTCACAAAAAGGAATTAATATGATCACTATTTGTTCTGTATACCGTTTTAAAACATCACCGTTTACAGTGAATCATGTGCTGTTGTTCCCCTCCAGGACCTGGCGGTGGCGCTGTGACAGGATGCCAGACCAGCGCGGGAGCGGTGTGCTTGTCAGGAGACAGCTACTACATGTCAGCTGACGTCAGCCTGTTTGAGCCACACGACGTAGTGGTGCTGGCTTACAACCAATATGTTGTCATCCACGCTGAGAAGGTGAGTGTGTGTGTGTGTGTGTGTGTGTGTGTGTGTGTGTGTGTGTGTGTGTGTGTGTGTGTGTGTGTGTGTGTGTGCTCGCGCGCGCGCACATGCACCTGTGTGTGTGTGTGTGTGTGTGTGTGTGTGTGTGTGTGTGTGTGTGTGTGTGTGTGTGTGTGTGTGTGTGTGTGTGTGTGTGTGTCACACGTGTAGGTATGTGAAACAATACGCTATATGCACAGCAGCCATTTTGGAGAGAAGTGAGAAGAGACCCTCTCACTTCCTTCACAGGTGTTACCAATATAATACTAATGAAGACTGTTCGACTGTTCCATTCTGGTCAAACAGAGTCAGGGTGCTGATAATGTGCATGTTGGCTCACTGGAAACACACTGCTACACACCAGTGAGTCTCAAAGTAACTGGGGGTCTTTGAAATAAAAGGTTTGAGAACCACTGTGCTACATGAAATGGAACAGAGCCTTCATTAGTATAATTGGTAACACCTTTGACAGGAAGTGAGAAGAGACCCAACTTCTCTCCAATAAGGCTGCTGTGCATAATATAGCCTATTATGTGATGAGCTCAGTCGAGCCAAGGTGTCTGTACATCTTGAGATGGGCAAATGTACTTTTTCCAAAACTATACTGTCATGTGTTCAAAAGTTAAATTTCATACAACATCATGTGTTTTTGCAACACTAAGCTATACGTCACATTTCGGCCAATTGGTGTGAAAAGTTAATATGTTTTTCTGCCTAAACCCAGGACCAATCTTACCACCATGTTTTGTACAAATCTATAAACTACTCGAGATGGACATACATACAGTGATGAAAACATTATCTCCTTGGCCTTGGCAGGAAATTAGCTGAGATGTGTGTATGAAACAGGGCAGCCCATCTCTTCAAGAGCATATTCCTCTGTGCGTGTGCGTGTGTTCCTGCGTGCGTGCGTGCGTACAAAATCTGGTATTTTGTTGCGAACGCAGTCCTGTCTCCTGGGTTGAACTCATGTGACTGGTGTAGCGGTACGACAGGGGGAATACTTCAGCCCTAGCTTGCTTGTTATCAGCTTTAGCTGTCTCTTTATCCCCTCCGTGGCCTTATTAGGGGTTATAGATGTGACGCTAATCATTTGTGGGAGACAGCGGGAGGGAAAGGGAGGCCGAAGGCTTCCGCTGGGCCGCATGCTGTCGAAAATTACTTCTAAGCTGGTCAACGGAATTGGCTGAAAAGCCGACATCTGTTCACCTGCTATAGAAAAAGGTCCAGCGAGGGGAAAAGTGGGCTCTTTGGAGCAAACCCGTCACGGTCCATTTCCTCTCCGCCTCTCTGCGTTTTCCTCTTCCTTCTTCCTTTCCTCTCCGCCATGCTGACCTCCGTGGCTCTTTCTGTCTCTCTCTTTCGCCGCTTCTCAGACTCATTATTTCTACTTTCACTTTATCTATTTCCCACTTTAGATGTTTTGAGTGAAAGTGTCAACTGCAATGTAGAAATACTCTGTTACAAGTAAAAGCCCGGAATTCAAAATGTACTACTAAAAGTATAGGCCTAGAAAAGTATTGGTATCATAATGCACCAAAAGTAGAATGTAGGCTACTTATTGTGCGGAATGTCCCATTTCACAACTTTTCAAATCTATTTTGAAAATGGCAGATCTACAAGCTCACAATGCGTGGCGATGCGACGCATTGCGAGCTTGTAGATCTGCTATTTTCAAATGGCCGAAGCATATATAGGGCTGAAGTGGGTAATGTATGTTTTGCAATAATAATACAAATCTAAGTAACTAAAGTTTCAAATAATTGTACTGGAGTAAAGGTTACAATATTTGAGAAAGAGGCTATACTCCAGTAAAGTAAAAGTAAGTAAAAGTTAGTTACTTTACACCACTGTGTGCAGCAACGTTTCATTTTCTCCTTTTCTCTCTGGCTTGCTTTCTGTCCCATTAAGGTGCTGGACGACGGGAGTGTCAGTGACACCTTTACCCATAAGTCCTTGCTGCCAGAGGACATGGACCCGCTGTCGGTGAGTGGAAACTTCGGCCGCGACGGCGTCCTGGTGGTCAGCGTCCGACGGAGCGGAACGCCGGGGGCGACAGAGGCCCTGGGGGGCTGTAGTGTTCTTCGCGGGTTGTAGCGTAGAGTTTTACACGTCGCTAACTGTGGTTATTGCATTGTGTGTGGTAATAAAACTATGTTTTGGCATAAGAAAGTATATAGCCCTTTTCTGTTTGTTGTTCACTCAACATTGGAACCATTAAAGGAGTAGTTCACCCCCAAAATGACTTTTTTTCTATTGATTACTCAGGCCATGGAGAGTAGAGTTCAATAATATTTTTTGGTTTTTGTCACATTCCTAAGACAAAAATGTGATAACAATAAATTTACCCCCATTGATTCCGGATGGTGACCCGTTTCGAAACGGGTCACCATCCGGAATCAATGGGGGTAAATTTACTCGAATCAAAATTTTGTCTTAGGAATGTGACAAAAACCAAAAAATATTATTGAACTCTACTCTCCATTGCCTGAGTAATCAATAGGAAAAAAAAATCATTTTGGGGGTGAACTACTCCTTTAAGCCAGTGGTTTTCAACCAGTGGTCCGTGAGGGGGTTCCAGGTGGTCCCCAGCTAAATGATGGAGAGTTATAGATCTTTCACTCTTGAGAGCGTAAAATGAAACCAAATGGACCATTACGGGTCTATTTGGTTTCATTTGACACTTTCAAGAGTTGCATTATTGTTTTCACTGCTTTTTCAAAATGGCCCCCGAGTTCCTCACTGCCACGTTCCTAAATTTCTAGTGCACAGATAATTTTTTAGTGCACGGATCGTGCACGCCCATGCCTAGATCATGCTTTTTTTTTTTCAAAATGGCTGCCAACTCAGGAAACTCGGGCTGTGGCAGTCTGGGGGTACTGAAATAACTCGGGAAACTCGTGGCTTGGCTATGAATGAGTTAAACAGATGCATTACTTAATTTACAAGAGTTCTACACAATTAGAGAATGTAGAAATGTTTTTATTTTTATCAACGTTTTGCCCGTTAACATCTCTCCTGTGGTACCACATCAATACAACATGGAATTGTGGACAAAATCCTATCCAACAACCACAAAATATTCTAGGTTTTGGGTCTGAGAGGCTAAAATCTCATTAAATAGTGGTCTGTGGCTCAGAATAAATAATGGACTTTGATGTGAAAAGGGTTGAAAACCACTGCATTAAACACACGGCTCACAAATATCTGAAGCGAGCTAGTTAACATTTGGAGCATTTTGTAAATGTGCCGTGAAGTTTGAGGCCTGTTTTGTTTACGAGCTCGAACAGCTGCTGCTCCCAGATGAAAGGAAACGAGCTAAACAGACTGAGGTGAAAGCGCGTTTCTGCTCATGAATAAATGAGTCGATATTGGCTGCCGCCGCTGGCTGCGACGGCATTAACCAACACTTGTCCTGGGCTTCTCGATACCATGGAGCCGCCAGCGCCCCGGATAATAATTGGACTGACGTGAGGCTTTAAGCAGAGGCAAAACGAGATCTCATGCCTGTCATAACTCATCTCCTTTATCCATCACCGCTTCTGATATGGAGCTCGCATGCACACGCACACACACACACAACACACGTGAATGCACGCACATACACAAGATGCGAGATGCGGTAGGCCAAGCTAGCGTTCTCCTTGAGTGCAACTTTCTTCTGTCGTCTGTCCCACTTACCAACAATTACATCAATCTGTCTTCCAGTGAAAGGTTGGAGATTAAGCAGCGGGAGGGAATACGTTAAAGCTGCAGCTCACTGTAGTGGCGAGGCTCCGTTTATAGTACTTTATACGCTGACACTGTCAGTTAATATTCAGCAGAGCATGGACTACTGTATTACTGAGGGAAAAAGGAGCTTGCTGTGCTGTGGAGGCTGCTAGTAGTAGCCTATAGGCTATATGCACAGCAGCTAATTTGGAGAGAAGTTGTCTCTTCTCACTTCCTTGTTACCAATAATACTAATGAAGGTTGTTCTGTTCCATTCTGGTCAAACAGAGTCAGGGTGCTGATATTGTTCAATGTTGGCTCACTGGAAACACTCTGCTACACCAGTGGGTCTCAAAGTGTGGCCCAGGGACCCTCATGGTTCATTGGGGGTTCCAAATGACCCCTTAAAAGGTGTGTTACTCTGAGAGTATACAAATGGTTCCATTTGTACACTCTCAGAGTAATGGTGGTCCTTGAAATAAAAGGTTTGAGAACCACAACATCAAATAGAACAGAGCCTTCATTAGAAGGATTTGAGAAGAGACCCAACTTCTCTCCAAATTGGCTGCTGTGCATATAGCCTATAGGGTACTACTAGCAGCCTCCACAGCACAGCAAGTTCCTTTTCCCCTCAGTAATACAGTAGCCCATGCTCTGCTGAATATTAACTGACAGTATAACCTAATTGTGCATATAACCTATTCTGAAGTCATCCTACTTTCTAAGTTTGAGTGTGGATGAAGGTTTGGGACACCTCTGTGGTCTCTCTCGGTCTCTGTCTGTGTCTCTCTCTCTTGCTCTCACTCACACACGCACGCACGCACGCACGCACGCACGTGATTAATCCAAATGCATAACAGGATTGAGGGGTGTTGGGTGTCTAATCTCTGCAGTTGGTGAGCAGTTTTAGAGTGGATTACAGTTTACACAACAGACATAATCCACAACAGTCAGGAAAAATCTAATCTGTGTTGCTGACAAGTAGCCTATATCTCATCTCTCTATGTCATATACTGTGTGTGTGTGTGTGTGTGTGTGTGTGTTACATATATGAATATGTTTGTCATATAGTCTATGGCAAACATTCTTATGTAACATGAGCACGCACACACACACAGATATGTTCGTTTGGCAGTTTGCATATCTGGTTTAGAGTAGCTGACATGGAAACGGTCTGTGCATAAGTAAGTCAGTAATGTATATTCGTAAACCAGGGGTGTCATATTGGTATAGCAACTGGTGAGACTAGGCTACTCCATTCTGCATTTCTATGGGAGAATGATAAACTGCAGCATAAACCAGCTCTACAATACTGCCCTATAAGCCAAACTGGATGCGCAATGGCTACGAACAACAATTCAACTGAAAAATGTTGTTTAAAAGTGTTTCTACTGGTCAGCCAAATGATATAGGAGGAGAGGACCAGGTTGTGTGACTCCAGGCCAGAGCTGCAACTGCCAAACTGCACTGAAAGTCAGTATTTATGGGCTAGGCTACTGATGAGGTGAGTGTGAGCAGGTGTGTGATTGAGTGGAGCAGGTGAGGGGTGGAGCCAGACCGGTTGCTGTCCAATATGACTCTTTTGTACAATGGGCATATAAGTGATACCCCCCAAAATCAAAAAAGCCAATTTGACTGCACTCTGGCTATGTAGGGCAGATTACATTGAGCACGTACCGTTTAGGAGTACAGCACAGTACTACTGCACTGGGCTATTAGGGGGCTCTCAGCAAGTGATTCTCACTTTTGTCATGTCAAGGACCCCCAGTTTGATATGCATTAGGCTGCAGACCACTGTTTGATTAAAAAAAGAAGAGAAAAATAAAAACATTGAAAATGTGCTCCTCTGAGCACAGGTCTCTGGCGGGCTATTAGCCTACCCAAGGCCCACACACTTGCTCAAAGCCACTTGGAATGGGATATGAAAAATCAAACTTATGCATCCTGATCACATGGCCTCAGAGATAATGTGTACCGGTTTTATGTGAGTTATAGCAAAATGTGTGTTTTGAAGAAACGCAAGATGGCAGAAAATACAATCTGGCACAAGTGGCCCAGGCCTACTGTATATGGAGAGTGAGAATCCAAGGAATGCAGGGAAAAAATATTTTTCATGAGTTTTTGGCCAAAACGTTGTGTAGCGCCACCATGAGGCCGATGTGAAGGGTGAAGTACTTCCTTTGCCTACTTTGAGTGTGCATGCAAAATTTCACACTGATCGTGTGGTGTACCATCATCTAATGGTGTACCAATTTGGGTGAGGTCTGGACAAAATCAGTAGGAGTTGGATTAAAAAGTAGGCTATGTTTTGCTAAAAAAGCAACATGGCGGAAAACATGTCAGGTGGAAGTGGTCATGGCTTATTTGGGGAGGTGCTTATAATGATCCAAGGAATCCAAGGTTTATTTTTATTTTTATTGTATCTATGGTTCAAGAGTTATATGCCAAAAAGTGAATCGGCTTGTTATAGTGCCACCATGAGGCCGATTTGATTCCTTCCTTGGCCTAGTGGGAATGTGGGGATGTTCGGTTCATGATTTGAGCCACTCCTGCGAATTTGTGGAGGCCAATCTTAGCCAATCAGGATGGAATGACGACAAATCGGACAGATCCATCTTACTCACATTACTATAGTGATAATGTAACGATTTGTGTGATGTTTGGACAACATCTGTTCGAGTGATACAAAAAAAATGTGTTTTGCTATAATTGGTCTCCTGGTGGTGCTATAACAGGCCAATGTGAAACATTTGGGGCAGAGCTTCTTCTCTGGGCTCCGGGGAGAGTGTGTGCGCAGTTTTATGGTGCTGAAGATTAGCTGATTAGGTTCAATTTGTACACCTCGGTTACAGACAGCACTCTAGACATGATCTGTGCAATGAACAGTGTTAAATGAGACCCATCACTACCAGCATCTCAATGTTCCTGAACAATACAACATACACACACACACACACACACAAGGGAGAGAAAACTGACTTGCTCCCATGCACCTGAAGGTCACCCGGGGAGAGGGCTGCAACCTACTTAACCAATGAACTGACTGGCTAATTAATCCTTGATGTGCTCGTTAGCGTACCAATGTCATGAGCTCATCACAGAGAGAGAGAGAGAGCAACACAAACAGGACAAGAAAGGGAAGTAAACAACAAACAACCCCTGATGGATTGAGGCCAGAGGAGGCCAAAAGACAAGAGAAGTAAGGGACTGACGGGTACACACAGAACAACAGCGGTTCTTAAACAAGCAGTTCACCCATCTTCAACCTTATCGTCATAATCATTTGTCCTCACGATTATTATAACCATCTCTCCTCCTGGAAATGTAGCATTTTTTGGTCAAAGTTCTTTGAGGGCCAGAAGTGGTTATCTGAGGTAGATTTACACCCTAGTGTAGTGTCCCTATTTTGGACATGTCTTAATATCCAAACATTTGCAGAAAACAGATGATCTACAGGCTGACACTGTGTCAACGCGTTGTGAGCTTGTAGATCAGCTATTTTCGACTAAGTGATGGTATAGACTAGAGGGGAAAAAAAATGTTGTTTGATTGTAGAGCACTGGGAGACACCGGTTGATGAAGTGTATAGGGTTTAAGTGGTTAAGGGTTCTGTAAACTTTACAGGTTCTTAAAAGGTTTGCGCTTGAACGGAACAGAAACTGAAGGTCCGGAGGGCACTTGACTGGAATGCCCTGACATGGGAGAAGACGCAGACCTCAGAGAAGGCTGTTCGTAGCTGTGGGGCTGAGACATATGAACAGTGACAATATGAACAAATATATATATTTTTATGCCACATGTGTTTAACCATCTAGGCGTATGTGGATATATATGACACATACTGTATAGTTCTAATAAATCCACAGATATGCACATATATGAACCTGAACATGGTATATGTGGCATACAATATATTCAGCATACTGCATTTGCCATATATTGGCATATATGTTCATATATTTTCTTTCCGCAAGGTCGGCATTTGCAGGAGATTTATGATCACTCACGGTTCTCCCTGGCTAATTCCCAGGAGACTCCCCGGAACCTCTGGGAGAGGTGGGACGTCTGCCCTCACAGCACAAGAGAGAGAAACGACAGCTGTGGAACAACAGCGACGATAACAAAAATAGAATCATAATAATCAATAAATAAACACCATCATGGTCAGCCTGCTCATTTGTTAAAATCTCTTTATTCATCCCTGATATACAAAACATTGTTTTCTTTTTTTTGTTCGTTTTCTATTGTCCATGTGAAAAATAGCTCTGGATTATGTTCAGCTCCTCTGCCTGGTTTTGGCCCTTTTGCGGCTCATGGTAGGGGGGGCTGGGTGGGCTGCACCAGAGCCCTATAAAGTGTGTGGAGTGAATACAGGTCGACCCTCGTCAAACTGACCCCGCCATCGGGTTCAACATCAACACAACCCGTGTCCTGAGGGCTGTATAGGCCAGGCCCGGGGCAGCTGCTGTGGCAAAAGCTGAACTATGGATCAGGGGATGTTGGGAGTGTCAGCTACAGTCTGAGTGAGCAGCAGTGTCCACAGAAAGGACACAGCGGGACACGTTTCCCCCCCACCACAACCAAAAAGCCAAAGTGAGTGGAGCTGGCCCTTTCTTTTGTTCGCAGAGGGGACACATATACAGTACGTGGTGGTTCCCAAAAGTGCAGTGTGTCGATCTGAATGTTCTGTTCATTCATTTGACAGTGAAACTAATATTATCCACAGCAGTGGACGTTTTCTTTTGCTCGAGACCCGAAAGACAAATTTTACAGTCTACCCGGGACCCAAACTATAGTGCAAATAGCAGATCTACAAGCTTGCGGTGCTTTGTGAGCTAGTAGATCTGCTATTTTCACTACTTCTTAAACTTTGTTTACTAACTTTTTTACATTTCCATAAAGATTTTCAAATTTTATATGAAATGCTTTGGGAAAATGTTGGGATAGTTTTTGATTGATGAAAACAAAACTATTTTGGTTTTGTTTACACTTTTCAAAATACTTCGAAATATATATTTTTCTAATATATACAGTACATTCTTTTAAATGTAGGAAACGGTAAAAAGGAGACATTTACTCGTGACCAATAAAAATCGGTCCACGGCCCAAAGATGGGTCCTCCTGAGTCCGACCCAGTGTCTCTACAGTACTGGTAGTGTTGAGAGAGAAGCAGAGAGAAAGGCCAGCTCTGTGTTCACTGAGGCTTTTCTCGGGGGGGAAACAGAGCTCTGCACATCATGCGTGTAACGCCATCAGAAACGCGCGTCAGCTTTTGCTTTTCGTCTTCACACACATGCACAAAAAACAAAACAAAAACAACAACCCCGGAAACTAATCTGCACGCGGATTAGTTCTCCTCCTCGTACACGTATACATCTTTATACACAACTTTTCGCTTTTTTTTTTCTGTAGAAAAATAAGGTTATCTTGCATTCATGTCAAGTCATCGATTAAAACTAGGTTACAAAATGAGATGAACAATCGTTATTGCACAAATCGATTACCTATGGAGAGATCATTCATAACAGAGAAAAACAAAAGAACAACAACATAATAGAACGACAACAGAACGGAAGCAAATAAACAACCACCAAATGCAACAAATCACAAATTATAATTTGATTAGTACAGATCAATAAATATACATCCTGCTTCACTCTAGATCTATCTGGAACTGGAAGCAGACAAGGCAATGATGTCAACTCGACAGTGGAAGGCGCGCACGTGTGTGTGTGCGTGTGCGCGCGTGTGTGTCGGAGGGGGCATCAGAGTAATGAGAAGGGAACGAGAAGCACGACAAAACAAAGCAAACCGAAACGAGACGACTGCGTCTCCGTCGCTCCCTGGGGCGCACGGCAGCTGGGGGAGCTGATGCTGATGACAGGTTGCCATAGCGATAGAGGCTTAATTGCACACCGTGCCGACACATCATCCACGCACGTGGGTGTGTATGAGTGTGTGTGCGCGTGTGTGTGTGTGTGTGTGTGTGTGTGTGTGTGTGTGTGTTTTTGCGCGTGTGACGTGAAAAAAAATGCATTTGCCTATCGTCACTGTCGGGCAGAAACCTCGTATCTCCAAGTTTGAAATGTGTACGTTTTTTTCGTAAAGTAAAAGCCAGTCATCATCATGCAAGACTGTTGCACAAGACTAGTGAAAATAGCAGATCTACAAGATGAAGCGAAGCAGGCACTTGTGTAATGAACGCGTCACACACAGACCACAGAGGGAGAACAGGAACGCGCGCGCAACGCTGACCTCGGCACACATGGACTACAATAGTGGCTCTCTTTCCAAGAGCATTAAACCTGAAGGGCAACTTAAGACGTAGGGAAAATACGCTTTACCAAGGTAGGCAGAACATATAGAAAAAAAGACACATAAAATCGAACAGAATCATTATATGAAACAAACAGCGTGAGTAGCGAGTAGAAAACAAACAAAAGACAGAACAAATCATCACCTAGACAAAAAAAAAAAAATCACCTTTCCACCAAAATCTTTCTGGAGAAAATTATCCGTTAGATAATAAGGTCTTACATTACTGCCGTGATGTTAAATAATGAATTCATGAGATAAATGTTGAGTTTTCAACGCCCAGATAGAAACCTCGTCCCCGTGTTCAAATTTAGGCTCACAATGAAAGCACATTGGATGAAGGGGAGAAATCATCTTCTGACAATGAAATACATAGCGTGAGAATAAGAACCTAAACAGAATACACACAGAAAGATACTCTCCCTATGTTTCTTTTCTTTTAGTCCAAACATATTATTTTGTTCTTTTTGGTCATAAACGTCAGAAATGTATTTAAAAAAACATAACATCTGCAGCTCTCAAAGACCCATGCATCCCCCATGCTGTTTTATGTTTTATTCATGTCCGTTTTGTGTGTGTGTGTGTGTGTGTGTGTGTGTGTGTGTGTGTGTGTGTGTGTGTGTGTGTGTGTGTGTGTGTGTGTGTGTGTGTGTGTGTATTTACGGTATGTGTGAGCCTGTATGCGATCGACATGTGCACTACGATCGATGCGTGCATGTGTTATTTTCAGTGGTAACAAGAGTACAAGACAACAAACCACCCAAATTAAATTGCATGCAGTACATTCAATTGGCTGGAATGATTGTGTGTGTGTGTGTGTGTGTGTGTGTGTATGTATGTGTGTTTGTGTTCTGTGTCTGTGTGTGTTCGTACTGAAATCCTCGGAGTAACTATGGAGACATATTTTCTGGGGCATCGATAGACATCCTCACACAACCTCGAACCAGGAAGTACGCACCGACGAGGAGGGGGAGACAGAAAAATGAGAGGGATGAGGAATCGATCCCTTTTCCATCGACATGCACGCCGGGCACACACACACACACACACACACACACACACACACACACACACACACACACACACACACACACACACACACACACACACACACACACACACACACACACATCATACAGGCTTTGCCCATGAGAGCATTCCCCACATGAAATCATTACCAGCCAGCCCCCCGTCTGACCTCCACCACTTTAGGCTGCGTCGTACGGTCATCCGGAAAACGGGATTGGGCGCGAAGAAAAGACGATACTGGATCTCGTCGTATACAAATCATCTCTGACGGCCGACTGATTGACACGGTGTCAGTCAATCTACTGGTTAGTATTAGAAATGTATATATTTTTTTCTAAACCTGCGTAGGTTCTATTTACCTTCTTTCACCTTTGGACATTTGGTTGTCCAGGGGGCAAAGAAGGTATGTTAAATGCCCTTTTTGTTTTAGCTAAATACAGGCTTATATTCTTACATCGGTCTAAAACATTTTTCCAGAAACAACCCCATATGACGGCACTCAGTGCCACGTCGTACTATGCAGCCTAAATAACAAGAGGCGTTTTGAGAAACGCTAGTGCCTGGGCTCTTACGTCTGTTAGCCCGGCGGGGTAATAGTGCATTTGCGACAACAATAACAGTGGCGGGGTTTGGGGCTAACAAGGCCGTTAAAGGCAAAGATTGATGAAAATTCCCAGAGCACTCATGGACCGGGTGCGTGACGCCTTTTATTCTCTCCGTCTGCCTGTTGACTAGCAGTTACATGTTCTTCCTCCCCCGCTCTCCCTCCTGCCCCCTCTCCAGCAGCCACTCGACGCTCTCAGGGTTATTAAGGGCTATATTTAGAGGAAGAAAGCCTCTGCCATTGGACTGCACTGTCTGGCTCTTTTGTGTGTGTCTCAAGTATGTGTGCATGTGCGCATATGTTATGTGTGTGTGTGTGTGTGTGTGTGTGCGTGTGTGTGTAAGGCTGTAGCTATGGAAGGAGCGTACATCATGGAAAAGATCTACAGGTACGTTCACCCGTAACAGACGGGCATGTCTTCTTGCATAGACGACTCTCTCAGCTCGGCTGTCTTTAGACCAGCGGTGTCGAGACGAGGACGACAGTGACGAAAAAGAACGAGAGGAAGGGAGCGGTGACGGAGAGCGGAGGCGATAATAATAACACATTATCCTTGGGATAATAAAGGTATCTATCTACAGAAATAGATTAGAGAAAATACAGAGAACCGAGGCCAAATATCACGTGATACAGAATTCCAGTCATGTCGAAATGTGAACAAACCCATAAAAAGGTGGGTATTAACCACTGGAAGTAAAGAAAGATCATGTCCGCACACAGCATATCGATGCTGTCCAGGCCCAAACCAGCCAATTCCATATTTCAGGTTTTAGATTTTTTTCCATGAATCAGTGCTATTGAACAATGAAATGTTGAACCAATGAAAAGTAGTAAAAAGTAACCTGACTGCGCCAGATAATGGCAGCAGTGTGTATGCCTGGCTGCATACCGCTCTGCTTACCATCATCTGGGTTCTCTCAGGCAGACCCGATGTAAGGGGCGGGCCATTTTTTCAAATTCTTTAGCAGGTGATTGGATGTGGCCGTCTCTCTATCACAGTCTGGGAGTGCCAAATCCAACCACTCATATTGGCCTGTCTGCATCCACGTGGTCTGCAATCAGACTCTATTGGCTCAGAGCCGCTCAGAGCCCGCCCGTAGCTGCCGCTGATTCGTCCGGCCCGGGACTTTACGAGCGTTATCAACTCCCCCCCGAGAGATCTCAGATGGTAAAGTAGGGCGGTAGCCTACGCACTACTGCCACCATCTGGCGCATATAGTATATATATATAGTATACAGTGTGCGGACATTTCTTTACTTCCGACTCTATTTGGTCCAGCACCGGTCCTTTCAAGAACTGTGGGGATGTGCATATTCTACCTCTCTATCGTTAAATATTCAAACAGTGGCATCCCTATTTTGGCCATGTCTTGGTGCAAAGGTTACAATTCTTTAACATTATTTAGAAATGTTAACCACTTAAGTCCTACTGTATATATATATTTTATGGCCAAGATAGGGACGCCAGATGGAAAGTGGTTACGAATGTCCAGGGGCGTCACACCAAATTCTGGGCCCCTGGGTACAAGGATTCACTGCGGGGCCCCCCATGAATGTTAACTATTGAAAAATAGCAGATATACAAGCTCACAGCGCGGCACCGAGTGCCGCGCTGCGAGCTTGTAGATCTGTTATTTTTGAAAAATCGTGAAAATGTGTGGCCAAGAAACCTATGTTTTCATGTCAGCGATGCTCAAACTTTTTCATGTGAAGGACCCCCCATATTTAGTTCCAGGGACCCCCCAGAAGCAAAATTTGAGTTACAAATGTTCACTTAAAAAATACATATATTCAAAGCCCATTTTCACGACTTTTCAAAAATAGCAGATACAAGCTCGCAGCGCGGCACTCGGTGCCGCGCTGTGAGCTTGTATATCTGCTATTAACTCAGTCCCACTTTCCCTGGTAACTCAGTCCCACTTTCCTACCCCTTGTGACGCCCCTGCGAATGTCTCTGCTTCCGATGTCGCATCACAGCCAGACCTCCTGATCCAATTGCGAGCGAAATGGTCACAGAGCTGAAATGTGTTCAAAAAAAGGCAATTCAACAAAGAAAATCATACAAAAGAAATAGCCATTTCCGCCACCTCCCTCAACCATGCGCACAATACATTCTTTCAATACATACACTCACGCTTAGTATACATGCAAACATTATTCTTGGCTCTTGCCACTGCCGAGCGTCTCTCCACAAATGGAAGACTGGTTAAACAAAAAAACAAAAACAACTTTTGCAGTTCCCAAAGACATCGTTTTGATCGCGACTCTTAGAAAAACCAAGACAGACAAGCTAAACTTATATGATTTAAAAACAATAAACAAAGTTACATCCCTTCTTTTTTTTCTCCCTTCGATTCAACCCCTGTCCCCCCCCCCCCCCCCCCCCCGGTCACGTGTGCTGCTTGGCCCACCTTTCATAAACCCCCACAATACACTCTTCCTTTGCAGTTAGGTTCCCAAGGTGAAGTGGAGAGCAGGGCGCGATGGTCTGAACCGCGGTCCGGTTCCTCCGGGGAGTGTCTGGCTTGGGGTCAGTGCAAGGAGCCCCCCCCCCCCCCCACACACACACAAAGGAGAAATGGCTTGTGGTCCATGGAGCAGGGGCAGGAGGGAGAGAGAGAGAGAGAGAGAGAAGAATTTGAATAATTCATGGGTTTCATTTGTAGTCCTACACCGGCCATGTTGAGGACCAACACAGGTGTTCTGATTGGCGTAGAACATTAGTTCTATGCGCCAATCAGACAAATTGAAACACCTGTGTTGGTCCTAAAACATGGCCGATGTAGGACTACATTTGAAACCCATGAGTAGAGTGGTCGGGAAGGGAAAACTCAGGAAGGGGGAGGGAGAGTCCTGTTTCTTTGTAGAACTGAACATTTTATCCGAGCCCTGAGGAATTTCGCCGTGTTTTTTTTTGTGACTTCCTGTTTGTCGAAGAGGGAAGAAGAAGTCCTCCTGCCACCCCTCCCCTCCCCCCACACAACCCCACCCCCACCCTCCTCCCCCACCTCCTCCTCCTCTCTCACTGGGACTTCTCGTCGGAGTCGGAGGGGATGTGCACGCGGGGCAGGGACATGCTCTTGTGGCGGTCCCACAGCTTGTGCAGCTCCGTGGCCTCGTTCTCGCTGCTGCTGGTGCCGCTGTCCCGGAAGCTGGCCAGCGGGGGGCGCACCTTCACGCCCTTCACCGTCACGGAGCCCTCGATGGCTTTGCGCAGCTGGAACGAGAGAGAAGGGGGGGGGGGGCAGGGGGCAGGAGTGTAAAGGCTTTATCATAGTCCGAGGTGAAGAGCTATCACCTCAACTTTTAGGTGATAAGATTACCTAAAAATTTGATAACAAGTGGAGGCCATCATAGTCAGACTCATGGTGAAGTCCTATCACTGCGCCCCTGTGCCTCTGAAACCAGGGGGCACACTGATTGGTCAAGATCGACCAATCAGTGAACAGGGTGATGGGGAGATGTCTGAAGGTAAAAACAGAGGAGAGACGCCGGGGTTCGTGGTGATAACCCTTCACCGTGGTGAATGACGTAATGTTGTAGTTTTCTGACTTTAAAAGACTACACTGCAGTGATAGCTTATCACCCCAGAACTGTACTGATAGGGCCACAAGGGTTATAATTGACCCTTTGCCAGCCTTCTGGTTGGTCCCTGACTGACCAACCAGCAGGCTCTTTCTGCCTTGTCCTGCCCTGGTTCCGCCCTGGTTCTGAGAGATACATAATTTTTGGAGAAATAAAAACAATTAAAAAACATGCTCAGTCACTAAACTGCAACTGAGATGTTCCTTTTTACTGAAACCAAGTTTAAAATGAGAACTGAATGCACAGAATAACAATACGGAGCAACAGAAAAACACGTTATTTCAATGGTAGTAGATGGAGATTTAAGGTTTAAGCCCTGCTTCGTCGTACAAGACTGACACACTAAACTAGTGAAAATAGCAGATCTACAAGCTTGTGCTTTGAATCATTTTTCCAATGATAAATACAAAACCAACGGTTTTGGACATACAAGGTTTCCACCCATCAACAACGAAATATGGAAATATAACAACATAAATATCATTGCTGTCGGGTAAAAAAAATTAATAAACTATTTTTAGATAGCCAAACATAGAGAATCTGCAAGCTCACAACGCCTCGCGATGTGAGCTTATGGATCGACTATCTTCACTACTTTTGCCTGACACTCTTGATGATGATGAAGTGGGGCATTCATATACAACAAAACATCAAAGTTGAAGAGTAGGAGATCTAAGGTGTCTGCCTGGCCTGACAGATACAATATAACATTCATTTGAGAAGGTTGCAAATAACTAAGTGAGAGAGAGAGAGAGAGATACATCACGAGAGAGAGAGAGGGTTAAGGAGACGTTTGGGAAACTTCCTACGCCCAAGTTGACGTTTGCAAAGATTTCAGAGTGTTGCGCAGAGCAGGCAATGTGATGCAAACAGCAAAAACAAATTCCACCAATCCCTCTGCAAACTATTTTTTTGCCGTATTTGCCGCGGCCCGAGATGAAGATCCGTGATTTGGCCTTGGACTCCGCAGTCCTTCCACAAGAACGGAACACCGACTGGAATGGCCAACGTGAGAATTCACAAGTAAGGGAAGAAACCTCTGCTTCATTTAAAAGGATCACATGACAATAAGGGGTTAGCAGTGTGGGGTGGATGGACAGACAGCATTATGAGGAGAGATGACGTACGTAAATGTCAAATGACACGTCATTTACTGACTGACTGATCCCTTTGTCGCTGGCCTAAGACACCGCTGGATCAGATTCGTTCACCCTCTCATGTAGGGGGGACATACACACACACCCACAGACACGTGTGTGTGAGTGCATGCACGCATGCAGATAATTGTAGTTCCTTGCAGTGAGTCAGCGAGACGACAGCATATATATATATATCGTCGTTGTCGGGTGGAAACCTTGTATGTCCAAAACCGTTAGTTTTGCATTTATCATTTTAATATGTAAACTAGTGAAAACAGCCGATCTACAAGCACACAACGCCTCGCACTGCACACTGACACTCTAGAAAATAAAAACATGGCACTTCATTTCAAAAAGGTTGCTGACCCCTGGCATAGAGGGTCTAAATGGTTAAACTTACTGAAATTATATTGATGAATTCCTATATCAAATTATTCTATGGCACCCCTGGACTGGTATCATGGCACCCACTTTGGGAAACCCTGCACTACGGGCCTCTATGACAGCATAGTGTTTATCTGCCAACGTGCTACGGGGCCTGTATGACAGACAGGCAGGCAGGCAGACAGACAGGCAGACAGACAGACAGACAGACAGACAGACAGACAGACAGACAGACAGACAGACAGACAGATAGTGTGTATCTGTCCTGGCAGGGTTTGTCTGCTTGTTGTGTGTGGAACAAAAGAAGCCTAAATGTCAGCCAGGCCCGCGGCAGCAGCAGCAACAGCAGCCCTGCACTTAGCAACAATCCTCTGCTCCTTTCCTGGCCAATTTATACAAAGGCTGTGGGTTTACCTTGTTTGTGAGGCAGGAAGACATGAAGGGGAGGAAGAGGAGGAAGAGAGAGTGTGTGTGTGTATGAGAGAGAGAGAGAGAGAGAGAGAGAGAGAGAGAGAGAGAGAGAGAGACTGAAACATTAAGTAGTCAGTCTGCGAGTCTGCGAGTCTGTCACACTAAGCGACAGACAGAAGCAGCAGAGCTCATTAACACTGAAGAGAGGGAGAGAGAGAACAGAAAGAGACAGAGAGGGAAGCAGAGAGAGGGACAGACAGCGACAGAGAGATCAGGGACAGTGGGAGATGGAGAACGAGCAAAAGAGAGAATGGGTAGGAAAGGAGAGTTAGCAAGAGAGGGATAGTGTGTGCGTGTCTGTGTGTGTCTGTCTGTGTGCGTGCGTGTGTGCGTGCGTGTGTGCGTGCACTCGCCCGCGTGTAAGAAGGTGATTGCCAAATAGCGACAGTGATGTTCTGGTATGGAATCAATTAAAATGTCAGTTGTGTGATAAGAGCTAGAAGGAACACACTAATGATGATACTGATGAAGACAATGCTGTGATACTCGTCCAACAAACTAAGCTTTCTGAACAAAACTGTTACTTTTCAGGACTGAAATTCAAAAGCAGCAGATCTAACAGGCTCAAAGCGTGTCTCTTGGCGCCGCATTTCGAGCTTTGTGGATCTGCTACTTTGGGTGCTTTTATGTGACGCTGTAGTATGAAGTTCCCGACGGTGGCGATATCTAAAAAGACACAGATGCTTTCCTGAATTGAAAGGTGTAACAACAAATACGGTAGGTTTTCCAGGTCTAAAAGGGTTGACCTTGCCTTAATCTGTGGTGTTGCGATGCAATGTGTGCTTGTGGATTGGCCGTTTCCACCAAATGTTCGCCGCAGAGTAGGGCTCATGGGGTTCACTTTTCTACAGACTTTATTCTTAAAAGTCCTCCTCCAGCAAGTCTGACTTCCTGTTTTTCTCCCCCAAACCACTTACGGCATGTCATTCCTAAGCGGCTACGTAAAAAAAAAGTGGGTCGATTCTCACAGTCAGTTTAAAGTGGCCGTGTCACCAGGGATAACAGTACACTACTTTCAGACCAATAGCCTATTCAATAGGAGCTTTGCACTCAAAATGTCAGAAATATTCTATGGTGCCACTGGCAACGTAACGGCATATAAAATGCAGTTGAAACCTAGAGGAAAAACACAAAAGATACTGGAGGGTGTGGAGGCGGCTATAACATTTTGGTTTCACAGCAATGTTTGAGATTTCTGTTGTTGACGTCTCAAGCCTCCCTTTCCTTTCTATTTTTAGTGGACTCCTTCTGGGAGAGCCCACTCACGTTGTTTCCACTAGCTGTTATATAATATCGATGTATTATTTAGGCTCCCCCAAACTTTATGCTCTTTCTCCTCCTTCGTACTTTCACCTATGCAAACTTCAGTCGAACTTCGACGTGTTTGGCTTCTTCGGGAAATCATGATTCGGTGCTTTTAAAAACAAAACTTTCATACCGGAATTCAACGGAGAGGCAAATGTGGAGATATGCGGAACTATGAGTACCGCACATACAGTATGTGTGGGAGAAGTGGACAAACTTCTAGCTGCCTGAGTTACCTCCTTTACCTTGTTTCCTAATGGCCCTTGTTGACTAAAAGAACTAAGAGTATACCATGCCATGCAGTGTCATGTATTTCACAGGTTATGGATTTTTTGTTTGTTTCAGGTAAAGGTTACGGTTAAACTTCTCAGAACCTAATTTGGACCAGGCTCAGGAAGTAGTACTAACACTTGATGCTGGCAACAAGAAAAAGAGCCATGAGATTATTAAGACATAATTATTTGGGGGGCTCCCACTGGCCTGCTGGTCCAGGCGCATACCACTTAGGCATTGCCACATTGGCATGGATGACTGGCGGCATCGCTGGTTCGATTCGCGATCCGGACGACCTTTGCCGCGTGTCACTCCCCATCTCTCCCCCCATTTCCTGTCAGTCTACTATCCTATCAATAAAGGCATAAAAGCCCAAAAAACTAATCTCTAATACAAAAAAGGACATCATTATTTGATGTCTCCCCGGGATCCAAAGATACACAAACATGTCATGAATTAATATATAAAGAATAGAGAAAATAGACTATCCACAAGCTATACCGTTGTAGATCTGCTGTTTACACTATTTTCTTGAACATTATTTTCTTTCTCTTACCTCTTTCAGGGAGACCACGCCGATGAGGCGGCCGATGCTAGTGACGTAGGCGTGGTCCAAGCCCAGCAAGGAGAAGATGGTGTGCGTCTGATAGTGGGGACAAAACACAGTGGAGTAATGATCAGACACAAGCGTTTGTTGCCTCACACACTCAACAGTCAACATCACAGAGCGGAGCTCTTCCAGCTCCAGTCAAACTGCTGGTTTTCTCTCCCAGTGGGAAGATAATTGCCTTCCTCATCGCAACCGTCCTTATTATACACAGAAACACTTGCAAAGACGCCAACCGAGACTAACGACTTCCCAGTAGGATAGAAAAACTAGTAGTACTGCTAGCTGTACCCGTGGGACCACCGGGATTGAAGAAATGCTTTGCCTTCACTAAAAGGGGCCCTTCATTAAATAGAATCTGTTTGGCCGGCAAAACCTAAGAAGTTGTCTGATCACCATTAAAGTCTTCAACGTTGACAGCTTCATACAATGAAAGGAACCTGAGTTTCAAAATGACAGGCCAGAAACATTTGTTTGTAGCTGCCTCCTCTCGCCTTATGATAGAAACGGAACTTAATCAGCCAACAGCTGCCAAACTCACTCCACATATAGAGCCAAAGTTAACAACAGCATCGGATTCACACACAATAATGAGTTTGCGATCACAAGGCTGTCTTCACATCCGATGATCTCATTAGGCCTATTTTTTTTTGTATTCTTGAGGTGGTTATTATTTTCATACCACCTCCTCTTTTCACAAAGTTGAAGCCAACTTAATTGCTTGAGCTTTTGGGGCAGATTGTGTCGGCTACAGTAGGAACTAAAGTTTGGTCACTAACAAGGACAAAGAACTTCGAAACAAGTCTCGGGAATGAGGCCAGATGGACTTGGGTAGCATCGTTCTCAAAAGCCTTTTAGCGTTGCGTTTAGTCTGCATGGTTTGCCAGAAGGAACATTTAGGAAATTGTGAGATTAATGTTTTGGAAACGGCACATGCCAAATGCCACTTTTGGAGCTCGCCCTTTGTGAAATTAATTCCGCCAAGCAGGTAAGAGAAGTATGAAGTGGCAGATGAATGGCCAAGTGAAACGTACAGGAACTTCTCAGAACTTACAGGAACACTCACGAAATAGGGAATTTAAAAAGCAATTTACTGGTTAAACACTTAAACACTTAAACCCCCATACTTAGTTGAATGGGGTCTCTCAGGGCTCTATGCATGGTCCACTCCTATTTTCCCTCTCCACCAAATCTCTTTGCCGAAAATATTTATTTTAGCCTAATTGTAAACCCCTAGGGTTCAAGGGGTCAAGCCTGATATACACTTCAATGCTTTGTGGGATTGTAAATTCACTGCCATTGACGAGTTATAACAGATTTGGGTTTTATCAATCAATCGCTGTAAAAATCGGATCAGGTTTCCAACAGGAAACAGGATGTAGGCGTGATCCGAAAAACCGGATCTCCAAAACGTGTCAAACTCGTCACGTGGCAGAGGAGTTAATGTGGTTAATGAAACACTTAGAACCAAGTGTGTGAAGCCGGACAGGAATGTTTAGCTTCATTGAAATGAGCCAACCTGACCTATTTCCTATTAAATAAGCTTGTGAACAAAGTTCTCAATTATGGTCAGGAAATTGCTGTTAGTGGAGGGTTTGAGAATCCTGAAAGGTGGCATCAGCAGCTGTGATTATTGATCTTTCTCACCTACAGACTTCATATGATGTTTAAAGAAGCTGATACCCGCATACTTCTAGCCTGGCATTAGCCACACTGATAACGTGGTGTGAGTGAATCTACGTTATCAGTCTGGCCAATGTCAGAGGCAACAAATAAAGGGTATCAGAGGCTCATCATTCACTGCAGAGACACCGGTTTCCTGGTGTTCATTTGTGTGTGTGCACACCTGCTGAGCCAAGAAATATGGATGAAAGCAGGAACAGCCAAGAAACCATGCTACATCAAATCCATGATATTAAAATGTCAAGTGAGATACTAAATGGTCTGTTGGCATTTCATTGGGGTTCCAGCCCTCAACTTCTCCACAACTTTGCTTTGGTGAGGATGAAGTACAGCTATGATCTCATTGGCAGAACAGTTTGTATGCAAACTCTTTGAGTGAAGCACTTTGTAAACCTGTTTTTGAAAATACAAAATATTATTGATATATTTATTTTACCATAATATTTACAAATCTATTGCAATAACATTCAAAATAACTTTCCATATTTTTATTTTATCTACAGTATGTCTATTTGTTCTGACGTTTCTGTTGCGTGGCCACTGTGTGTGCGGCGCCAAAGTTATGCTATTTAGGCAATTTGATTTGTCTCCACACCGTGTGGAGGGAAAGGGAGAGTGTCGTCATTGGTTGTTACATTTAGGTTAAATCACATAGAAACAGGACATAACCGGATGAAAACCGAAAACATTTTCACGAAGCGTCGCCAAGCGCACGTGTGCATGAGGAGCCCAGCCCGCCACAGTTACAATTCCATCCTAGGGGAAACACTGAATCTATGGATTGATTTATTCATTAAATTGCGTCGCGATGCAACACATTGCGAGCTTGTTGTCCCAGTGTTACACCGTCATACAACAAAGTAAAAAAAAGGCATTGGTTTATGAAGAAAAAAAGAAAAGAAAGGTGAAACACGGAGATACAAGGTTTGGTTTCTGCGCGACAGCGCAGAAACCCAGACAGTCCTGCTGGCTGGCTGGATGGCAGTGTTTAATATGCTGACAGAGATGGTGCATGGTATTGGCTCCTGGCAGTGTGCACTGGAGGGAGAGTGAGATGGATTGGTGCAGGATCTTACTCTTAAATGTTTAAACAGCATTCTCACCGCCCAGAGGAAGGAGGAGGAGGAGAGAGAGAGAATTGAGAATGGAGAGATGGAGGGAGAGAGAGAGAGAGAGAGAGAGGAGGGGCGGGAGGGAGGGAGAGCGGGGGCGGATGGAGGGATGAGGGAAAGAGGGAGAGAGGGGCGGTGGCGTTATGAATGGAGGACGTCAGCCACTGCCACTGGCAAGCACAACCGTGGGAGGAAGTTTGTGTGCACGGCAGAAAGTGTGTATTTGAACAGCAATAGGTGTGTGTGTCTTTCGTGTGTGTGTGTGTGTGTGTGTGTGTGTGTGTGTGTGTGTGTGTGTGTGTGTGTGTGTGTGTGTGTGTGTGTGTGTGTGTGTGTGTGTGTGTGTGTGTGCACACGCGCGTGCAAGAGAGAAAGAGAGAGAGAGATTGTGCTGCAGTAAGCAAACCAAATGAACAGAAGCTCCTAATAACCATCCCATCTTCATGCAGCACTCACTCCATCTCCTGCACTCTGTGGGGGATAACTGAAGCGTGTGCATGTGTGACTGTGCGTGCACGCGCGCGTGTGTGCGTGCGTGCATGCGCGTGTGTGTGTGTGTGCCAGGCGAGCACCTCTGCGCGTGCGTGGTTGCCTAATGTTTCCACCGGTCCATAAAGGGGTTCAAATTGCATCAATCCACACAACACATTAGTGGTGCACTCATAAGACAGACGGACAGACAGACAGACAGACAGACAGACAGACAGACAGACAGACAGACAGACAGACAGACAGACAGACAGACAGACAGACCTTATGCAGCGAGGTGCGCTCCACCAGCTGGAAGGGGGCGGGGTCGATCTTACAGTTGTTGAAGTTGACCTGCTCGTCGAGCTGTTGCTCCTCCCACTCGGAGATCTGCGGGAGAGAATGAGGACGAGGGGTGAGGCTCGTGTGGATTTGCGCGTGTGTGTGAGTGAGTGTTCGTGTGTGTCTCTCGATATGCACACATACGCGGATGACGTCACAGCACTACCGGCATGGACATGACAGATGATGACAGATGACCGAGTTCATAGACAGACCCCACCTCCCCCAGGTACCGCATGGGTAATGCTGTCACCGTGCACGCTGTCACCGTGCACGTCACCTGTGAATGACGGCTGCTGCACTCGTTCAGTTCATTAGATCCATGGTCCATGGATTCAAGTTCTCAGTCGCCACAACTGATTTCAGTCATTTGGACTCGATGGAAGCTCCCAAGTCATCTTAAGCATGCCACGCACCGAAAACAGCAGATCTACAAGTGTGTGAGCGGCGATTTCCGGTTATTAGTTATTCTCTTTTTACTGCCATGGACGAGTATGTTCGTCAAATCGCCCCGAGGTCTGCAGCGCCAAAGTAGAACGCTTGTCAAAGCGTTTGGACATGGAAATGATAGAGGGTGCTTGTTCGCAGTCTGAATGCTCACAGCATCACCGAAGAAGAGTACAGCCAAAGATCAACAAGAACAAGATGGATTACTCTTATAAAACTAAATAAAACTAAATGTCTGCTTTGTGCTGCGTTTTGGCAAAAACAAGCCATAGTCAACTGGCTATAACTCTGCAATGGAATATCGCGGACAGCCGATATCTTTTTCTCGACACTAGGAGACCCTAGTGAGTCTTTCGAGACCATGACAGGGCGGGCGGATCGTCACGACACATAATATTCTATGATTTTTCAAAGGTACGTGAAAACACTCTGGCAAGGGCAGCAATAGATGACGTTGTATATCTGGCAGTTCAAGAGCTACGATTAAAGAGCATCTGAAGGGGTCAAACTATCAATATAATACATGTATGTTTAGAAGCATCTTCTAATAATCAATCTGTGATTCCTTCAACTGGTTGGATGTACTGTATGTAGAACAGCAGCAACATCATTTTAGGTTTAGAATGATAATATCCAAATACCATCAGTAAATGTACAGTCGTGGGATTTTATTTTGCTTTAGTGCACAAAGGTCTCGCTGATCTCAATCTCTTTAGAGCCCAGCTATGTTAACTATTATATGTATAACCAATATCTTTCCTCCTCAAACTTTGGCACACTCTAGCTCTGTGATTCTGTCGCCTAGAAGCGTTGTTTTGTCTCCTACAGGGCTTTTGTTTCCACCCTTTGAAATCTTTTATACTTTTTGGTATCTTAAAAGGTTTTAGAAACTTTATTTAGGCTATAACGTCCGGGTCATGTCCTCTGCAACAGTGCACCGACTTGGGAGAGCTTGGGAATGGATGAGGTCATCTATCTGTATGTACGCGGAACATCCTACGTCAGGCCACATTCTTGCTCCAGGATTTTGGAGTGGTGCTCCTGGAACAGGAGCTATAGCTCCAACATCTGGCTATGTCCGGTCAAAAATCTATGAGAAAACACGTTTAAAAATGTCCGGGCTTATGTAAACTCAAGCGCGGCTTGAATGTCCGGCCTACATCCTGGAACAAACAGCTTAAAGTTTGTTGTCCGGTCGACAACCGGGGGGAAAACACAAAAAGAAAAGTTTGTTGTACGCCAGATTCCAATTGGCCAAGCTTCGCAGTACATGCTGAATTTAACTTAGCACCGCTCACTTCACTAGGTGTGATTTGAGCGGTGCCTGACTTTTCACTTTTATATACAGCATTTTATAGAGAATACTAGCGAGACAGGAAAGTGAGGACAGAGAGATTGGAAGGGACACACTAATCGCATCGGGGACATGTGGTCAATCCTGCTATCCATCCGCTCATTTAACTGGCTAAAACTACCTCCCCAGGCCGGAACTTCCTGAGTCACCAGGCCACAAGGCACTGCCTGCCGCATGCTTTGCCAGCAAAGCTGTTTGGGTTTATCCGCCTGGCCGTCGATCCCACAAGGTTGCAGCAGGGAGCCCTGATAGATGCTGCCGCCAGACCAGGACCATTTGTTTGCTGTCAGCCCACTAATCATAGCCAAAGAGGCGTCATAATACGGGGGACAAACGGCCAAAGGCCCCACCCTCCGACAAATCATCCTGCTTCTGATAGATGGTCAATAAGCTGCACTGGACCCAAATCAATCACTAAAGAAAAGACACCCAGAGACCTCTGAGAGGGATGGACGGATGGAGGGAGGGAGGGAGGGAGGGGAAAGACAGAAAGGTGTGATAAAGATGAAGGGAGAGAAGGAGAGGAAGAGGAATGGTTGCGGTGGAAAAAGTACTCATTCTTAACTCACTTTCTTTAAAAGTATCAATACTGCAATATAGAAATATTCTGTTACAAGTAAAAGTCTGGAATTCAAAGTGTACTTCATTCAAAGTGTACTTATCAAAGTGTTGGCACCAAAATGTACTTAAAGTACCAAAAGTACAAGTACAAAAAAACGCATTGTGAGCTTGTATATTGGCTATTTTCAAATAGCCACTGTATAAAATAGGGCTACAGTGGTTTATGTATGTTTTATATTACTAGTAAGACACCTCAGGGTGACATGCGACCTCGCCCTAAAGGGCGAGGTCGCGCCAATTCTTGACTATCTGGCCAACCACAGTGTTTCTCTGACGATTCTAGTTGTTATCATTCTGGGGGGAGTTTGTTCATGTTTTTGTGAGGGTATCAACCCTAGGAGACACGGGGAGAACATGCAAACTCCACACAGAAAGGCCCTATCGCCAACCCCACCGAGGGTGTGAGCGATGGGGCCTAAACATGGAAATGTGGAGAACACTATATATGGAGATAGTCCAGTCCATCATGTCATAATGGGACTACCGTCATAGACAGTAGCCATTGTTAGGCCGGAGTCAATGGCTGTGTCTATGACGGTAGTTCCATATGACATATTGGACTAGACTATCTCCATATATAGTGTTATCCACATCTCCATGTTAGGACTCATATATGGGCATAAAAAGTATGTCATGTGACATCACTTCCTGTACAGACAGTCAGCCATTGACTCCGGATTAACAATGGCTACTGTCTATAGGCATGTTTTCACTACAGTTCCGGAATTTTTCCTGCAAAATAATTAGCATAATCTTTTTCAATTTGCCGCGAGTTTTGTTTTTTGGGTGTTTTCACATGAGCAAAAATGCTGGCATCGCCATAAAATACATCGTTTTCACTACTAAACCGTCACGGAATGAAAATCCGTGTTGCCAGACTTTGCGAGAGAACTAAGCAACCAGGTGTACGAAAATAAGCCCCAAAAAGTGATATTATCTAGGCCACAAAAGCAATTTAAAACTATAAGCATCGCCACATCAGCTACTTGACAATTACCGATCTAAAAGATCACAACAAATAAAAAGCAGCCAGAACGATCAATACATACAAGCAACTTTACGGAAATCAAGACCATAGTCGCTTATAATTAGCAAACATGGCAATCAGTGCTTACCACACCGTCTGCGTCTGGACGCTTGGTCGCTTGCTAAAGCAGCAGCGAGTCACGTCTGTTCGTCTCTCCTTTTCTCTCTCACCAATGGATTTAACAAGTTACAAGAAATATTCTTCATGAAACAACACATGTGAACCTTGAAAGGATCGCTTATGCAACGTGTTGCACATGTGGGATTGTGGGCTTGTTTTTTTTTCTTCACGCGTCACCGATGGATGCTGGTCATCCACTCGCTCGCTGCTCAGTAAAACACTTTACGACGAGAAACTATTAACTAATGAATGATGCCGCTCTTTGAGTTGGTAGCTTCCAACTTTCATCACAGCATAGGCCAAATGAGCGCATTGTGTCTCACTCATACAAAAAATAGGCTATAGCACCGTAAAAAAAGTTGGTAAAGATTCCAGCTTTTATCACATTACGAGCGCATCGCGCTCCTGTCTCCAGAGCGGACTTGTATCAAAACCCACACAGCTTAATTACAAATAGGCTATAGAATAATTTTGAACCATGCATTGATCTAGCATTAAGCTTGCATTTCTCGACGTCTGTCTTCTGTGTTTGGCTGGCTTAACATTCGAATGCAATATGGATTCTGAAGCTTTCAATCCCAATTACAATGCTTTAACTGTTAATATTGGCTCCTTGCGTGCACCTGCTTGTCCGAAAAAAGTAAAAATCACGGTATGCCGTTTTCACTGTGGGGATATTTCTATTCTGCCGGGACTTTAGGCAAAAATTACTAGGTATTTTCCCGTCACGTTTGGGACACCAAAACTCACGGAAGACAAAATAAGTGGCCGTTTTCACATGGCGTGAATTTCAAAATTGCCGTCATTTTGGAAAAAACTTCCAGAAGTTTGACTCAGTGAAAACGGGGCTTCTATGACGGTAGTCCCATATGACATATTGGACTAGACTATCTCCATATATAGTGTTATCCACATCTCCATGTTTAGACAGCCAATGACTCCGGCCTAACAATGGCTACTTTCTATGACGGTAGTCCCATATGACATGATGGACTGGACTATCTCCATATATAGTGTTATCCACATTTCGTGTAGCCGCCCTGTACAGGAAGTGATGTCACAACTCGCTGACATCACACTGACATCACAGAGGATACGGAAGGACGGTCACGAGGATACGGAAGGAAGGAAGGAAGGAAGGAAGGAAGGACACTCAAGCGACACGATTCTTCAGAGTATATGCGACCTTCGGTCGCAATTATAATGTATTTGTGCAAATTAACTAACTAAAGTTTTCAAGTAAATGCAGTGGAGTAAAAGTACAATATTTGGATCCGAGATGTAGTGGAGTAGAAGTAAAAGGAAATACTCAAGTAAAGTGCAAATACCTCAAGTACATGTACTTAGTTACTTCAAACCACTGGGTGTGATTGAGTGATTCAGAGAGTGAAAGAGGAGAGGAGAGGGGTGTGTGTGGGGGGGGGGGGGGGGGGGCTGACAGGAATGTGAGGGTGATGGAGAGGAAATGAGAGTTGCTGTTGATGAATGAATTATGAATTATGCCATTTTCCAAAAATATAGCCTCGCAGGTCATCTGGGGTCTGTCTGGGGCCATTATTGAAAGGCCTCGGAAAAACGTTAGTCCCCCAGAGACCAATGTCGTCTTCACATCCCAAGTTCAGAGGCCCAATACCAGTGGTTCCCAAACTTTTACATTTAAAGGTTTCGTCTCAACTCTGACAGTGTACAAATGCAAATACTCATATTCATATGTATACAGTTAAGAGTTACATGCTTGTATGGGTCAATTTAGACCCCTATAAAGGAACCCACAAAGTCCCTGGAATCCACTTTGAGAACCACTGCACTATACTCACTGACTGGCTAGATGTCCAAATAACTGAATGGCTACTAGTTATATAGTTAGATTAGATTAATCATTAAGGAAATAATATGAACAATACATTGCCATGTAAACAGAGAGTGTGGTCTAGCCCAGTGGTTCTCAAACGTTGACATTTGAAGGTCTCCCCTTAACTTTGACAGTGTACAAATGGAACCAAATGGACCCTAATGGGTTGCGACGCAGCACGTCTACGTAGGTGGTGGGCTCTTCTCTTTCCTGGTTTTGCCCTGGGTTGATTCCCATGGTGTCCGTTTTCTTGCTGCTTGCTCCATTACCACAACCCCAATAAAGTCATAGTCAGAGAAATCAAATGAAGACATGAGGGGTTTCATAGGGATCACGTGGTTAATGGACTCGAGTCCTGATTGGCTGTGTGTGTGAGAGAGAGAGAGAGAGAGAGAGACTGTGGTTTGATTGGCTGTCATTCTTACCTCTCTGATGGTCATGTCATCTTCCAAGTCTCCTTCATCCTGCAGAGGGAGAGGGAGACCAGTCAGTGCACGCACACAAAAACACACACACACACACACACACACACACACACACACACACACACACACACACACACACACACACACACACACACACACAGATAGAAACACACGAAACACACATAAACCCTTGTGCAGGGCAAAGGTAGACACAGGAGTGGAAGATACACGTCGTCCACACATTCACACAAGCACGCACGAACACCCTCAAAGACAGACGCGCAAGCGCGCGCACGCACACACTCACACACTCACACAAGCACACACACACACACACACACACACACACACACACACACACACACACACACACACACACACACACACACACACAAGCACACACACGCACAAGCGCACACACACGCAGAGAGGGGAAGAGGTGGACATTTAAAAACATATAATTGCCGGCGTTTCACATGGCCTTGTGACCGAGCCCCCGCCCCAGCAAGGGGGAGACAGTAATGGATGGTGCAACTAAATGAGGGACTACTGCAATGGGTGGTGCGGGGGATGTGTGAGCGAGTTGGATGATCATTATTACACTGATGGAACTGCCGGAGTGAAGCCTTTTAGCTGTACTTCTGTTGCTGCGTGGGCCGGTGTCGCTTTGCTCAGTAAACGGCAGATCTACAGGCTCAGTGGTTCTCAAACATTGAAATTTGTAGGTCTCCCCTTAACTTTGACAGTGTACAAATGGAACCAAATGGACCCGTTAGGGTCCATTTGGTTCCATTTGTACTCTGTCAAAGTTACAGACTTGTAAGGGTCAATTAAAAGCCCCATAAAGGAACGTAGAGAGTTCCTGAAATCAATTTTGAGAACCACTGTACTAGCTCACTGTGAGCTTGTAGGTCTGCCGTTTACGGCGTTGCAACGCCAGCCGTGCAACTAAGTAGGCTATGAAACAGGCTCGAGACGCCATGCAGCATGACGGACACACTGACAAGACAGGGACGCAGCAGCACCGCCCCGCGGGGATATGAGAGAACTGCAGTTTATCGGGCGCCCGCTGGTGCTAGGCTCAGTGTAGCCTGACAATGTGTCGCTGGTTCGATTCCCGATCCCGGCTGCCTTTGCTGCGTGTCACTCCCCATCCCTCTCCCCATTTCCTGTCAGTCTACTAATGCATAAAAGCCCGAAAAGAAATCTTAAAAAAAAGAACCCAATCACAAGACTCGAAAACATACCCCGTTTCATCATCGATTAAAACAAACATAATATCTAATTTACATAAACGCCTATAATGCTGTGGGACGAAGACTTCAAACTAGCGATTGAAAACATACAATTCCTATGAGAAGGTTTACTAAGGTATTAAAAAAACAAGTATAAAATTGCGTCAAGTCACCATTGACTCAAATGAATATGAAATGAATATCGTCTCTGTTACTTTTCAAGATTCAAATTAAAAAATAGCAAAAGATCGACAAAAGGTCGCTTCTGGCCCATTTCGAGCTTGTAGATCTGCTGCTGCTTTTCATGTTTTTGTGTGTCGCTGCAGTGCGATCGAGTAGGGGCGTTCATTTACGAAAAGTTTGAATATCAGCTACACCCTCTAGACTAGAGGCCATTCATGAGAACTGCAAACGTTTTCGTGACTTTCCGTATTACCATTAGCTTCATTTCCAAGAGCGAAAGTCACATCCGTACCATAACAAACAACGGCCGCCGCACAGAACTGTAGGTAGGACCGGCATCGCCGGTAACTGCCGCGGCAGCCACCACTGCACGGACCGGCAGTTTACCGCCGGTCCTACTGCCGGGACTGCCGGTCGAACTGCCAGGCCTATCGCCGGCGATGCAGTGCGAATGCCGTTCGTGCGGCGGTACCTGCCGCGGCAGTTCCGCAGCAAGTGCCGGTGCCAGAGAATGTATCCGCTCTTTCTGCTTTCTTTTCTGCTATTCCGTCTTTGTTTCTGTCTAATAAAACATATTAGTTCTAATTACCAACACAGTATTTCTTATTATGGCTTTATTATGTCTTACTCTGTCTTAAAGTTTACTGTAAATTAGGATGGGACCCAAGCAAAAGCACATTACTGATACAACTGCCAGAGTGTGGGCTTCTCTCAGCCGCCGGCTATAGCGGCCACGCTGACAGAAGGCTACTGAGACTCAATAGCGCCCCCTGCTTGGACCTGAGAGAACTGCACGCTAGTCACTGCTGTACTTAGGGGAATGGTCAAACCCCCAGTGAGTGCTGGGAGTGGATGTCGGGGACAGAGAAAGAGAGAGAGGGTGCTAAATATCACCCCAGAGGGTGTATACATGTTTCCTATTATGTGTGAGGAGGACCGCAGTGACATGTTTTGACACCGTTTGTGCGTTATGGTGTGTGAAATAAGGTGTGAAAGAGTGTTTATTGTATTCACCACAGTACCGCGTATTTACTTTCTGGGGATAGATGCTGGAGTGTGTGTGTGTGTGTGTGTGTGTGTGTGCGTGCGTGCGTGTGTGTTTGTGTGTGTACTGTATGTCTGTGTGTGTGTGCACGCGTGTGTGTGTGTGTGTGACCCAGGGACCGGTGGCAGCCCTGAGCTCATTTATCCCCATCTCTGCAGTGGCTGACCTGTTGGTAACCCTGGTAACTGTTGCCATGGGCCACAGGGTGGCCTAATGTTAGACAAGGCAGGCCCCAGAAAAGCCACACACGCATGCATGCATGCAGTGGTGGACAGTAATAAAGTATACTTGAGCACTGTACATTTTTGGTGCATGTTTTTTTGCAAGCTGATGACTTTCACACTGCTACATTTTAATAGCCTACATTAAGACCCCCCAAAAGGTCTTCTAAATCCTAATGATTTTCTGAAAAACGTATGTTTCTTTATCAGTGATGCTCATAGTTTTTAATGTCAATGACCCTTAGAATTATATGGCCGCCGACCCCCATCTCAAAATATTATGTATCAGGGACCCCCCAGAAGCAAATATTTGAGTTATAAATGTTTGTTTTAAAAATATATATTCAAAGACTCCCCCCCAATGTATTTTATGAAATAATAATCAAAATCAAAATCTACAACGTAACTAGTAACTTGAGTTTTCAAATAAATGTAGTGGGGTAAAAGTACAATATTTAAATCCGAGATGTAGTGAGAGTAGAAGTAAAAGTGCTGGAAATTGGAAATACTCAAGTAAAGTACAAACACCTCAACTTTCTACTTAAGCACAGTACTTGAGTAAATGCACTTTCATAAATAAATAAAAAACTTAAATGGGCCATTCATAATGACACTTTCATTTTGGACATTGGTAGTATTCCAACGCCAAGAAAATTCTGAACACAGGTTTTTACTCATAAAACCACAGTATTTCCATTGTGTGATATCGCTACTTTTACTCAAGAAAAACAAACCAAAAAAAACAAACCAAAAAAAAGAAAAAAAGAAAACAGGGAGTACTTCTTCCACCACTGAACACACACTGCTAAAACACAAGGCTTGTCTGAAGTCACAGCGGCACCAAGGCAAACACAACCCAACATGACTCACACTGAGCCCCATATCGTCACTGTCGGGCACAAACCTTGTATCTCCGAGTTTCAAATTTGTATATATGTTTTTCTCGCAAAGTAAAGCCCTGCTTCACCATCGCACAAAAATAGTGAAAACAGCAGATCTACAAGCACACACCGCCTTGCGGTGCGAGGCGTTGTGTGCTTGTAGATCGGCTGTTTTCAATGACACACGCACACAGGCACACACGTGCACGAGTATAAACACACACGCAATATTCAAGTTGAGACTGCACGCAGGGTTGGAGAGATTAGCTAGGCTATTAGGAGAGCAAATATATGCCTTGGCTGCACGAGGGATGGTGAATGGTTGCGTGTGACTGGGCGCGCTTGTGTGTGTGTGTGTGTGTGTGTGTGTGTGTGTGTGTGTGTGTGTGCGCGCGGTCAACATTTGTACGAGCGCGCATGAGGCTTACGGAGGTAGAACTCAAGACGGGTTGTGTACTGTGGGTAGGGATGGGACGATCGCTATTATCGTTTATCGTGATAAAAATAACAATAATCGTATACCTTTTATTTGCCGAGCTGCATATCCGGTACCACTTAAACCCTCTATAATTGGTCAAACGGGACTGGAAATAGCATACTTGATACAGTCTTTTTTTCCACTCTCTACCAAATCTCTTTGACAAAAAACTGCCGATCTACAAGCTCAGAACGTGTCGCAACACGGCGCGTTATGATCTTGTAGATCTGATTTTTTTTGGCCAACTTTCCGCCCCAGGATAACGGATGTTGGCGACATTTTGATTACCGCGATGATATCGTAAATCGCAATTTCTTCGGTCACAATAATCGCGACGTGACATGTTCATATCGTCCCATCCCTTAACTGTGGGCATATTCAAATGAGCTTGCACACTTGTGCATGTTGCGAGTGCATGTCCTGTAATGCATGCAGGATGACTCTCCTGTGAATAAGAGAGTTGCCTGCAACGATGCAGAGTGCTGATGCCATGCAAAGATGGAGCTGTAGTGCTTGCTGTGCTGCTCTGTGACCAGACAACCCAACAATCACACACACTCAGCAATCAATGTATTGGTTTTCTGGCAACTAAGTATGTCAGCACTGTCCTTAGGAAACACACGCATGGACGTATGACCCACTGTGCGGTATGACACGTAACAACTATAGTACATACAGTAGGACACTTTTCTGTGTGCGTGACGCAATCAAGTTTAAAACAAGCATGAGATAGAACCATTGATTCAAGGTGGAGCACGATCGATTGAAATATGCCAGGTGAAGGAGTTTAAGTATCTCGGGATCTTGTTCACGAATGAGAGAAAGGGGAGGACGGAGAAGGAGATCAGCCGGAGAATGGGAGCAGCAGGAGCGGTTTTGCAGTCGCTAAATCACACTGTGGTGAAGAAAGAAGAGTTGAGCCGGAAGGCAAAGCTCTCTGTCTTACGAGCGATCTTAGTTCCTACTCTCACCTATGGTCATGAAGTGTGGGTCATGACCTAAAGTATAAGATTGTGGGTGCAAGCGGCCGAAATGGCAGACGGGTGGCGGCTATCTCCATTAGAGATAGGGTGAGAAGTTCAGTCACCCGGGAGAGACTTGTATTTCAATCCTTTTCATATCAAGGTCCATTGTTTATTCGGCATTTGAGCCACGGACCACCGTCCCACCGACCCAAAACGTCGAATATTCTATTGTCGTTGGCTAAGATTTCTTTGCACAATTCCATGCTGTATTGATGTTGGTGCCACAGGAGAGGTAACAGGCAAGCGTAACAAAAAAATAACACTCGTGTGAACTGAGCGGTGGAGGCTGCGTGTGTGTGTGTGTGTGTGTGTGTGTGTGTGTGTGTGTGTGTGTGTGTGTGTGTGTGTGCGGGCGTGAATGTGAGTGTGAATGTGAATGTGTGTGTGTGCCGTGGCCTCAGTGGCCTGAACAACAGCGCCCCTCCCTTAACATGTGTGGTCAAAAAAGGTACTTCAGGCTACAGACAGACAGACAGACAGACAGACAGACAGACACACACACACGCACGGATACACACACGGCCACGCTATGGAGACGGTGTGACCACCGCTCAAAAATAACAATTCTTGTCCACGCTAATAAACGTCAGGCTTTCTATTCCTGAAGAGTTACCATGCCATAATGGAAGCCATTATTCTTGAAATAATAAAAACCTAAATATATATAAAAATGTTTTCAAAAATAAATCAATGGTAGTCGGGTTTCTGAACTGCCCACAGTCTTCTAATTCTTTATTTGTTTTGCTATTTTATCGTGAATCTTAATGAGGACTAATTATATGAAGAAGATAAGTGGTGAAGTCGTCCTTTAAGTGTGTACGTACGATTCCAGACGGACAGACGTGCAGACGGACAGACAGAAACAACACAAAAGGGGGGAGGGGGAAATAAAGCGAGAGAGAAATGGAAGCCGTGAGCCGTCATAAATAAAGCAAGGAGACGTTACGCTTATGTGGAGTGAGAGAAATAATGAGAAAAGCAGCAAGCAGCGACCGAAAGGCCAGGCGGCGTCATTTCTCTGAGACAGAGTACTGATGTAATTTACTCTGCATCAATATTTCACAGACCGGATGGAGAGAGGGGAGGGGAAGGGAAGGGAGAGGAGGAGAGGAGGGGAGATGGGGAGGAGAGAAGTGGTGAGGAGGAGTGGAGGGGGGACGCGAGTGGAGACGTAAATAAAGTCTGAAATGTCACTGTGACATGATGCAGGGCATAAAGAAAGCGAATGAAATGCGTGTGAATGAGAAGAAAATATTCTTTTCTTGGGGGGAATTTTTAATCCTAGCTCCCCTACCCTAAAACCAACTCCAACCCTAAAACTCCCAAACCCTTACATGCCCAACAATTGTAGACTACTAGTAAGACGCCTCAGGGCGACATGCGACCTTGCCCTAAAGGGCGAGGTCATGGGCATAAAAGGGATTCTGGGGAATACCCATATATGGACTTTTACATAGGTGATGTCACCTGTGATATCACCTGTGGTGTCACAGTGATGTGTCAGGGGAACCACGGTGTCAGGCGTGACCTTCAGACAGACAGACAGACAGACAGAGATACGCGGACAAGATGTGATGGTTTTCATAGTAAACTTGCGACTAAACAAACCTAACACCAAACAGAACCTTTTAATCATGAAAATGTCCATTTCCATCAAGGGGACCAGAAAAGTTCACCCACAGTCACGTTTTTCGTCTAGTTTTGCTATCCTTGAGCGGACAATTTGTCCCAGCACATCGATAGTGACACAAGTATACACCCACACGGAAACACACACAAACACACAGGCAGCGCCTCAGGTGTTTTGCTACTAATTAGGCCATCACATTGCCTGCAGGCCTACTTAGCACATCCTAAAAAGAATCACTGTACCCAAAAGGTGCCATCTGCTCCAGCACTCCCCACACACAATGCCTCTCACTCTGTATCAGTGCTTCATCAAATGATGGCAACCAGTTAAAAGTTAAGGTCAACATAAATGTGAGAATTTCATGAAGGACCAGTGATGTAAAGTAACTAAGTACATTTACCTAAGTACTGTACCATTTTGAGGTATTTGTACTTTACTTGAGTATTTCCAATTTCAATTCTTTTACTTCTACTACTCAGATCCAAATATTGTACTTTTACTCCACTACATGTATTTAAAAACTTTAGTCACTAGTTACTGTGTAGATTTTATACGATTATAAAACATACATAGCCCTATGTATCAAAAGATGCGACAACAGCAGATCTACAAGCTCACAACGTGTCGCATCTTTGGAGATCTGCCATTTTCAAATATTCTGTACTTTACTTTTGGTACTTTCAGTACACTTTCATACTTTTACTCAAGTACATTTTTGAAGTCTGGACTTTTACTTGTAACCGAGTATTTCACTGTGAAAGAACTCGAGGCAGAAACCATGAGAAATGTTTAGCCGAGAACTATTTGATCTCAGGCCCTGAGGCCCGAGGCCCGCTGACAGCTCCGTCTCCGTCATCAGACGGGTCATGTGACCCGTCTGATGACGTGTCAGTGCTTAAATAGCGGTCAAGACGCAGTTTTGCGTCTCTTGACGCAGCTTTGCGTCTTCTAGACGCGAAACCGCGGCCCTGGTAGACTTACCGCGTTTACAGACGCCATCATCACGGCTCTGTGAGACAGACCGCGGCTCCAGACGCGATTATCGGTTTCAACCGCAGCTCTGAATTCCGAGACGCGGCTCAAAGACGGGGCTTGGAACCGCGTCTAGCTGGAACTCGGTGCGGCCGCAAAGTCTGCTGTGTGCTGTCTTTGTATCTAATCACACCTTGATTCTATTTGATAATTATTAGTATTATTTATTGTCAATGGAACATGCAATATTCTACCATATTGTCGGCATTATAGTCTGTAATGATAACGTTTTTAGTGAGAAAATATCTCTTTTCTTTCTTTTTTTTTGTCCGCATTTAAAAAAAAAATGCTGGTTATATGTGCGTGGATTCATGGCACAAAGCGTGCCGTTTAGCTCAGTCGGTAGTGCTCTCGTCTCGTTGACCGGGGGTCGCCGGTTCGATCCCCGCTTTAGTCAATCTTTTCACCACCTCCCACGTTTTTATTTCTAGACCGTTATCACACTGTAAAGCACTTCAAAACACGTTTTCAAGCCAAGGACCCCTTAGTTGAGAAAGAGATGAAGCAGGGACCCCCAAGACTTTTTCATAGATTCCAGATATTTAACCACTTGAACCGTCAATACCTAAATGAACTTGTCCTCTCACTGTGTACCTCCGTAGCCTACAGACGCAGACGCGGGCTCAAACGCAGCTTTGTGAGACTACATCGCGTCTGTAACTCCGAGGCTACAACGCGTCTTTCTCAATTCCAGACGTAAGAC
>NC_137817.1:44990780-45010780 GCF_963921795.1 Nannobrachium achirus
TCTTTGAGCCGCGTCTCGGAATTCAGAGCCGCGGTTGAAACCGATAATCGCGTCTGGAGCCGCGGTATGTCTCACAGAGCCGTGATGATCGCGTCTGTAAACGTGGTAAGTCTACCAGGGCCGCGGTTTCGTGTCTAGAAGACGCAAAGCTGCGTCAAGAGACGCAAAGCTGCGTCTTGACCGCTATTTAAGCACTGACGCGTCATCTGACGGGTCACATGACCCGTCTGATGACGGAGACGCAGTCGTCCACGGTGCTTGCTGCCTGACCCTGTCCCTCAACTGTCTCTCAGAGGCTGCTTGCCTGCCTGCCTGCCTTTTGAACACTCTCATGGGAGGGCTTTGGGCCGCCTACCAGTGAAATCATCGATGGGGAATCCAAGCTAATAGAAACTGCAGGCTTTCTATTCCTGAAAGGTTACTGTGCTATAATGGAAGCCATTGTTCTCGCGATAATAAAAAACTAAATATATTTTTTTGCAGCCTAACGATGACACAGACCAAGTAGAAAAGAATGGTACTATTTTATCATGAACATTAGTGAGGACCAATTATATGAAGATTATGTTGTGAAGTCGTCCTTTAAACCCTAATTGCTCCCTGAGCGCTGTGGAATCCAATGGCTGCTCACTGCTCCTAGTTATTCTAGGATGGGTAAATGACATAATTATAGAGGATAAATTTCACTATATACAGCATATAATGTGACAAAAAACATCCGAAGGAGTGGGGACCATTCTATCAGAGAATTATTTCTATGGTTGCTACTTGGCGTGAAAATGATGTCAGCTTTCAACTGGACAGCTTAAAAAAGAAAGAAATCTCTGCATTGCAAAATGTTTGTATTCAAACCTCAAGGGAATCATTTCAACTAAGCAAACCTATGAATGAAATGACATTATACCTTTGCCGCATTCATGTTCCAAACCAAGAGTTAACCACTTAAAACGCTACATACGTGGTGCTCCGGGGGTCTGTAATCGCACCCCTTTTTCCCCCTTTACACCAAATCCAATTTTCTGAAAATAGTCAAACGTGCAATCTCACATATGTTCACAGAATGTTCACCTATTGCTGCCGTATGTCAGCCTACAACGACACGCCCACAGAACATAGGGACGCTTGGTGTGGTTAAAGAACCAACAGCACTACATAAGAGCAGAAGTATTAAAGTGTTCCTGTAAGAATGAGACTGCTCTCATAACCACGAGATATCCAATTATCTCCTCTCCACCATTTATAATCAAGTTCCTCCATGAAAATGGAACTCAGCGGCCCATGAGTGCTCTGGAGCCATAAAACATAATGAATAGCCCTCATGATCATCTAAAGGTCCTCATTCTGAGCCAATCATTCACCCTCCCACTGTGTTACCACTTCATAAAGAGAAACTTCTCACCGTTTATTCAGACAATCATAAAATGATTGACTTCAATTAAAAAACATACATAGAAAAGTGTGTATGTGTGCACGCATGCACACACACGCAAGTTATGAAAACCTCCGTTGTTGCTCGTGTGGGCGAGCAGTCCATTGAGATGCAAAAGAATCTCTAATCCTAATCTAGAGTGCGTGTGTGTGTGTGTGTGTGTGTGTGTGTGTGTGTGTGTGTGTGTGTGTGTGTGTGTGTGTGTGTGTGTGTGCGTGTGCGTGTGCGAAAAGTCTCGAAGTATGTAAAAAGAAACACTATAACCATTATTTTATGCTTTAACATATTACAAAAATGCAGATATACAAGCTCACCGCTTGTAGCTCAGCTTGTAGATCGGCTATTTCTGAAAATTCTTGACTTTTTTGCAAATCTTTGAATACATCTTTTTTAAAGTGAACATTTGTAACTCAAATCTTTGCTTCTGGAGGGTCCCTAGGGACCCTCCAGAAGCCTGATACATGATATTTCGAGATCAGGGTCCGCGGCCAAATACATCTACTTCTAGGGGTCCTTGACATGAAAAGGTTTGAGAACCACTGAGATAGGAACATGCGTTTTTCAAAAACCTTTGAAGGGTCTAGAAGACATTTATAGAATCAGGTCAAAATATTGAAAGAAAATATTGAAATTCAAGATTAAAAATGCAGATCTACAAGCTTGCAGTGCAGCACTCGGTGCCATGCTGTGAGCTTGTATATCTGTTTTTTGTTTTTGTTTTAATAGCTAAAGCCATAAAATAATGGTTAAAGTGGTTAAAGTCTAACGCAACACAGATGTGTTCCAGATCTGGAATGGAATCCTCTGTGTAAACTAGTGAAAATAGCCAATCTACAAGCACACAACACCTCACGATGCGAGGCGTTGTGTGCTTGTAGATCAGCTATTTTCACTCGTTTTGTACGACAGTCTTATATGATGAAGCAGGGCTTTACTTTACGAAATAAATTACGAATGTAAAACTTGGAGATACGAGGTTTCTTCCCGACAGCGATGATATAGGACACACTCCAGTGACCTACAGTATATATGTCCCCCAAGTAAAGAATGAAGCGGGGAAAACAGACTTTGGCCTTAGTGCCCCAAACACTTGGAATGACCTACACCAGGGCTTCTCAAACCTTTTTAGGCCGTGGCCCCCAAAATAAACATATTTGAACTGGGGACCCCCACCCTGACAAGCACTTGGAATTGTAGGCATTACCATTTAATGTGACTCGGTTCCAAAGATAAATATTGTGAAAATACCCGATCTACATGCTCACAACGCCTCGCAAGCATCTTGCTAACTTAATATTTGACAGTTTGGCCAGTTTGGTAATAAAACGGTCTTGAAAGTCCTTAAATTGACACTTTATAAATGTGCAGATACCCTGTATACACTTATACTGTGTATTGGTTTGTTTACCATTGAGTGGGAAGAAAAATGACATTAAGCTAATCATCTGGGGACCCCACAAAATAAATTGGGGACCCCACTTGGTTTGAGAACCACTGACCTACACCTTTAATTTATAAAGATCGGTTCTCCCATAATGTACGGTCAATTTTCTGATTGCAGACCTACCAGTACCCACACATGTCTGCAACCGCTTCTTGAACTTGTGTTGTTTCACACAAAGGGGGGAAAGTTTCAGTTTTGCTTTGTTCATCGATGTGAAAATGGAATTTGACAGATATCTCCCCTTGTGTAAATTTGTGTGTGTATTGTTTGTTTCGTAATGCACTGGTTTTCTTTTTGTCCTCCTTTTCTTTCATGTTTGTTTTCCTGTTCTTTTGTGGTGTCCAAGGACACAAGGACAATACAATGAAAAATAAATGGGAAAAAAATAAAGAAAATTAAAGTGTACTGGGATGCGTCTCGGCGAGACGACGACACTGCAAACTAGGGCAACCTCTTCCAGAATAAATAAAGGTTTGAATGAATGACAAAATCAGTAGGCTACAATACTTTAGCTCTCAGTCCGTGCAATAAATCAAATGCAGCAAATGGCTTTCACACATAGGATTATGAATCACTGGATATTAATGTACTGTTTATGTGCATGCATATACGCGCATATTGGACCAGTCATTCGTCGCATGTCAAACCAATGCACTCCTAGCGCCCGTAGGCCTTGGATGTAAAGCATCAATAACTTCTAATGCACTTACACTGACGCAACCATTAACAACACTCCATTTTGCGGCTATAATCAACAAACAAAACCCTGTGCAACTCTATACAACAGCTATACCGTGGTGGAAAAAGTATTAGTATAAGTACATTTTTACTGTAGAAATACTCTGTTACAAGAATAGGTTCGGAATTCATACATTTCTTGAGTAAAAGTACAAATGTATTGGCATCAAAATGCACTTAAAGTACCAAAAGTAAAAGTACTGAGTAAGCAGAATGTCCCATTTCAAGTTTTCAGATGTACACGTCTTTTGAAAATAGCAGATCTTTGTGCGGCGCATTGTGAGCTTGTAGATCGGCTATTTTTAAAATTGTACTTAAGTACAGTACTTAAGTAAATGAACTTAGTTACTTTCCACCACTGTATACATCAAAGGAGGGTGTGCGTGGATCTCATTGGCAGGGGCGTCAATTGGGTATGGCAGGGGTATGCAGCTGCCATACCATGGTCCATGGGGAAAATAAAGGTTACTTTTAAATATAAATCCATGATTTATATTCCTCTTTTGTCTATCTGTGCTGGTTATTATGTTGTTAAATTACAGTAAAATAACGACAAATCCAAAATGTAACAAAATGGTCACTTTAACAAGGTATTATAATTATATTCTCCACACTTTTATTCTCCCCATCTTGACAAAATGGTCGCCTATATTCCCAGGTTCCGCAGGTCAGCTGCATAGGTGCAATGCAATATTGTTAATTGTGGCATGTTTACTTGCCAAGTTTAGCTGCACTTGAACAACCGTTCCAGGCTGCCATATCCAGCCCAAGAAACCGTAGAAACTGAGAAAAAATAGAATGTACTTCTTAAAATAAATGTATCATGCCTGTTGCTAAGGTATGGAAACATGACATGTTGTCATACCTTAGCCTTTTCTGAACTGACGCCACTGCTCATTGGTGGCAGGCTGCATTCATTGCTAATGCTGTTTTTTTTTTACTCACAAACGCACTGCGAACAGAAAAAGATAACTGGACGATATGCTCACCCAAAAGAGAGACCTTAGGCTGGGAGGTGGCTCCTATTGAAGTGAATGACATCGTATGAGAGATAAAGAGATAAAGAGATAAAGAGAGACCTTAGGCTGGGAGGTGGCTCCTATTGAAGTGAATGACATCGTATGAGAGATAAAGAGATAAAGAGATAAAGAGAGACCTTAGGCTGGGAGGTGGCTCCTATTGAAGTGAATGACATCGTATGAGCGATGAGGGAAAAAAGACAAAACTCACGACCACAATTTGTCTGATTACAGCCGACATAATAACCAAGATAAATTACTGGAGGACAAGGGAACACTGATTTGATACGTGGCACGTAATTTTGGAACGGTGATATGAGGGCCTGTAACAAATGATAATGTAATAATTTACAGATCTGTCATGGTCGGTCAAAATGAATCATAATGCCTCACTGAATAGGTGGAATTTGGGGGGAAAAGAAAATGTCCCATTTAGGGAGATATGTTCTTGCATTTTGACCCATCCTTCTTATTACATTACGGTTTGTTACATGGCCTGATACGGATAGGGGGATTGGATTTTGATCCTGCCGTTCGGTCATTTATCATTTTATCATGGCATTTACATGCAGCACTGGATCATCCGGTGTTCGTGGAATCATTAGTCTTGAGTCTGCGAATCAGTTCGTCTCATTGATTGACATGCATCGTCGTGCAGGCGTTTCAAACCTCATCGTTTTATCCCAGCGTGTGTCTCGAAACATTCTCCAATAATAACTCACACAAAATGTCTTCACGTGTCGTGATCATCTCATTGGCATAACACTCTTTAAGGTCTAATTAAGAAATATGCAGATAGTATTTGACATGATCATCGCACATACGGGCGAACACATACATCACCTTCCCCCCTCCCGAGCGGTATGCTGTGGGTACATTGATGAATTACAGCGATGAAATCTCTCTACGCACTAAATTAGACCTGAAGCATATTGTCGTTGTCGGGTGGAAACCTCGTATCTCCAAGTTTCAAATGTGTACGTTCTTTCGCAAAGTAAAGCCCTGCTTCATCACACAAGGCCGTTGCACAGAAGTAGTGAAAACAGCCGATCTACAAGCACACAACGCCTCGCGGTGCGAGGCGTTGTGTGCTTGTAGATCGGCTGTTTTCACTAGTTTGAATCATTAGATGATAAATGCAAAACCAACGGTTTTGGACGTTCAAGGTTTCCACCCGACAACGACGATATTGGACATGTAATGGTGGTGGCGTCAGGGTGATTCATCGGGCAGGGTGAGACTCAATTAGTCCTGCCCCTGACACAACAATGAGGCAGTCACTGATTGGACGCCTCGGGTGACATGGCTGATGATGGACAGCGCAGCATGCTAGGTTGAACAGCCTCCTTCCCCCTGTTGGACACATTGACCGCACTCCAACCACACCCGAGTCATGACGACTTTAGGCCATTTTGTACACAACTGTTTTTTGTTTGTTTTTTTCGTTTTTTTTTTGCAGTACACGGAAAGATTCTCAATGCTACTTCATCCATCCGTATCTCAGAGAATCTGCAAATGTACACAATGGTTGCATTTGTACACTCTCAAGAGAGACTTTAGAAATTTCGAACCTAAATCCCATTGTTTTGATTTGAGATAATTCAAGAGTTTCAAATGTCGGACATACACCTGTCATGTTGGCGACCGACTCAGGTGTTTCATCGTGTCTGATTGATATAGTACTAATGTTCCATGCCAATCAGACAAATTGAAACACCTGTGTCTCTGTCATCCAGTGAGGTAAAGTAACTAAGTTACAACTTTGAGGTCCTATCTCCAACACTACTTCTACTCCGACCCTAACATGGCGAGTGTAGGACTACCTTTGAAACTCATAAATACAGGGTGGGGCAAAAATACACTAAGTCTAATGTGCAATTTTCCATGAAACGTCGTAAAATGCCGCTGCCGATGTCACCATTTAGCGACATTTGACATTTCACAGAGAATCACACTTGGGTGAACAATGGGATTCAAGCTCAGGATCTGCACACGTTCCCTATAACACTGAATATCTTGGGTAATGTTTTGGTGTGGGAGTTTTAGCAGTCAAAGTGTTCTCCACAACCCCTACTGACCGTTGGTCCATTATAGAAGACACGGCCAATCACGTCGTCCCGACGGAGGCCGGCCCAAAGACCAGCAGGGGTTGAACGAACGGAAAAGGAGGAAGGAGGGCGTTCAACGACACTTTTCGGCACGATGGCACCGAGTCTGTGCTCAGATCACGGGTGCCATCGGCGGGGGGGATTAGCCCCTGCAGCAGGTGAGGATTGGTTGTGACCGGTGGTTGATGATGGGAGAGAGCCCCGTTTTCCAGGGGCGTTTCGGAGCGGCTCCGATTGGTGGGTCTTACCACGACGGATATCCTGACGCGTTTGGGCGTCCTTCTGCCCTCCATGTTGTTGTTGTTCTTGTCGTGGGGTGGGTGGGCGGAGACAAACACAGCGTTAAACCCCAGGACAACGATCCACTCGTCCTAGACAATTCGCCTAGCTTTCGCCGTGGTCTGAAGACTCACCTCTTCAGACTCACCTCTTCATTCGCCTACCCTCAAAGTTTTTACAGAATAAGTACTTGGTCTACATACGTTCTTTTTTCTTAGATTACTATTTCTATGCATTTGATGTATTGATGTTGATGTATTGATGTATTACCTTGCTTGTTGTAAGTCACTCTGGATTAAGAGCGTTTGCTAAATGCCAACATTTAAAATTGCATCTTGCAATCATTTTCAAACATTTTCTCTTTCTCGAGGCCCTAACAAACACGCAAAAATAGTGGATCTACAAGCACTATTTTCGCTATTTTAGAGAAGGGGCTATTTTGCCACCCGCTATTCCTTTCTGAAATGACACCTCTCCCTCTGCACTTCGCTCTTCCGTGACGATGGCCGATCTACGAGCTCACGACGCGTCGTGTTGGGACACGTTGTGAGCTTGCGGATCGACTCTATACTATTGGAGTGTGTTGGCCCCCCCAGGGAGAGGGAGGCTAAATGAAACACACACAGCTAAAGGCATGTGAGGGAGGAGGTCAGCCGAGGTAAGAATACAGGGCAGGAAAGAGATTATTGTCTGTGTGTGCGTGTGCGCGTGTGTGTGTGCGTGTGTGTGTGTGTGTGTGCGCGCGTGCGTGTGCGTGTGTGTGTGTGTGTGTGTGTGTGCGTGTCAGAGCATAAAGGACTGTATGCGAGTTATAGCACAAGGCTGTGTGGGCGTATGCAATCACTGAGAATAACAGAATGTGTGTGTGTGTGTGTGTGTGTGTGTGTGTGTGTGTGTGTGTGTGTGTGTGGCTGTGTGCGTGCGCACGCATATTTCTCACCTCCAGCCCCTCTGCATCAGGGTTGGTGCAGAACAGGTTCTTTAAGGCAATGCCGGAGTTATCCTGGGGGCCTGGGGGAGAGAGAGAGAGAGAGAGAGAGAGAGAGAGAGAGAGAGAGAGAGAGACAGAGCAGGGGGTGAACATAACAAAATGAGTGCGTTTGTGTGTGATAAAAAGGCTTCAGGGTCAACAAGAGGGGAAATCACTGAGTAACTGTCTCTCGCATCCCTCTTTCTTAACACACGCACGCACACACGCATGTGTGTGTGTGTGTGCGCGCGTGCGTGCGTGCGTGCGTGCGTGCGTGCGTGTGTGTAAGACCCTGGTTAGATGTAGCTCTGTATGCAGCACAACAATGTGTGCCTCTCCATCTCTCAGCCATTTCCTGTCAGTTTACTGTCCTATCAATAAAGGCATAAAAGCCCAAAAACAAACCTTAAAAAAAAAAGATCTGCTATTTTCAGACATTTTGTACATTTACTTTTGGTACTTTGAGTACATTTTGATGCCAACACTTTTGTAATTTTACTTGTGAGTACTTTTTCCACCACTGTGTATGAATGGGTTGAACTTAAAGCACATCCTGAGTGCTCAGTAACACCGACCAGAAGAAAGTGCCAGACGAATGCAGCCCATTAAACATTTAGAAAGCAATAACCAGAGCGCACACTGCTGACTAATCGAGCACGGCCAGAGCAACAGCAGGGGAAAAAAGTTCTCTGGCGCCGCAACTGTCTGCAGTCGGGGCCGTTTCATGCGGCCCTTGTGTTTACACATCACTGTGTGTGTGTGTGTGTGTGTGTGTGTGTGCGTGCGTGCGTGCGTGTGCGTGTCCGTGTGTCTCTCTTACCGATGGGGATCTCGGTGGGTCGGTCCACCACAGATGGCCGCTCCACTACAGATGGTCTCTTCAGAGCAGGTTTGAGGGGCTTCTGGAGAGAGGGACGGGTAGGACTGAAAGACGACTCCTCTGTGGAGATCTACACACAGACACACACACACAGATGACAAATAAACGCATCAACAAGGCTCAAAAGAAGGACATGTTAAAAGTTCTTTATTTGAAACGTCCGATTGTGTCTGATCCCGCCTGAAAGCCGATTCTGACTCACTCCTCCCTCCCTTTCACTTTCTGAGGAGTCATCGGAGAGAAATAACTGGCAGCGCTGGGATGGATGAATAGGATTCAGATAAATGGAAGGGGAATGAAAACGCAGCAACAGAAGAGAGAGAGGGGGGAGAAAAAGTGGAAATTGAAAACTTAAGGCGATGAAAAATGAGACCTGAATGAGGAAAGACCAGGGACAGTGAGAGAGAGAGAGAGAGAGTGTGTGATGAATAGCTGACTATCCCTGACATGTGGAGCCTTAGGGGTCAAACGCTGAGGAAATCACTGGAGCCTCTCAAGAGTCTCTGCTTCCATCCCTCTCTCTGTCTCTCTCCTTCTAGCCCTTTATCTCTCTCTCTCTCTCTCTCGTTTTCCCTTCCTTCCCTGCGTCCACGCCTCAGGGCGTGCCCGACTGTTCGCCGCAATCTAGCAGCAGAATGGGCGGTGAGAGAGAGAGAGAAAGACAGAGAGAGAGGTAATCACCATTCTGAACACAGCGGTATGTGAGCCCAAGAAACATCTAACACACCCATACAGCTTTCTCCTTTACATTTTGAAACCTATTGTGTCCAAAACCGTTCGTTTTGTGTTTAAAAAGTGATTTAAAATAGTGAAAATAGCCGATCTGCAAGCACACAACGCCTCGCGGTGCGAGGCGTTGTGTGCTTGTCGATCGGCCATTTTCACTAGTTTTGTGCAACGGTCTTGTATGATGAAGCAGGGCTTTACTTTACGAAAAAAACTGACACATTTGAAACTTGGAGAGGTTTTTGCCCGACAGTGACGATTTGGTAGTTTAACAACACATGTTAATGCTCTGAGGTATTACTCTTAACCTTCCCCCAGCTCGCACGCACGCACGCACGCACGCACGCCATGCACATGCCGTTTGAGTGATGGAATTTGTGTTGGTGCAATATCCTCTCTCTTCCGTATCAAACCAGCTATTAAATAAACCACTTGGACCGCACCAGAAAGAAATCAAAAATATATAACAATCTCCCTCTCTCTCTCTCTCTCTTTTGCTAATCTCATTTCGCCCCCGTTTCCAATCATATCCGTCATCCCGGGTGTCTTCGCCTCTTGAAGCTTGCTTTAATTTTGCAACCATTAAGAATGGTATTGGATTGTGTCCGCTAATGGCGGCTGCTGAGAGGCGCGATGACAAGAGGGATCCTGGGAATGGCTTCCTCTCCGTTCCCTTAACCCATTAAAAAACAGGAAAGCATCTTGTGTCCGTCCTGATGAAGGTCTAACGACCGAGCAACTTTTTTTTGCAAGTTCCTGACAGTGTGCAGGTCATTTTCTTAGATGTCACAATCAGAGATCTCCTTCTGAACAGTATGCACTTTTTTCACTAACCTTTGAGGTGTGCATCATCAAAATAAAATAATACTTTGGCTATTAAAAATGTGCAGATATAAAAGCTCATAGCATGTCACTTGGTGCCACGCAAATATTTGCATATATATATTTTAAAGCAAACATTTTAACTCAAATCTGTGCTTCTGGGGGGTCCCTGGAACAACATATTTTGAGATGGGGGTCCTCAGAGTTACTACAGGGGGTCCTTCAAATCTTTGTTTGATAGAAACTTTTCTCTCCTTTTTTATATTAACTCATACAGTGCCATCCGGCCACAAGGGGTGCTAGAGTGCCAGAAATTTATCCATAGACCTTCTTTATAGCTTTCGTCGACCCTCTCCCAACTGGCTTGTGTTTTCACTCCGGTCAATCCTATGGGTGTCGAGAGGAGGAAGCTAGCTGACACGTAGCCAAAATGCTAACCCATTTAGAAGCCCGATCTAAAGCTATTTCAGCCGCAAAAAACTTTCTCTTTGGGTCTGGGGACACAATCCGGAGAAAATCCTGTCTAAAGATGTGATTTATTATTGGAGTGGGCGGCGCGATTCGGCCGTTAGCGCGAATACGGCCCGTGGATGGCCGAGTCTAAGTCCCGGCCAAGGATGGACGTCTAGACCGGGGCTTCGTTGAGGCCTCCGATAAAATAATTCATTTTATTAAATATCCCGGACATGTTCGGGATAGGCACCCTGGAATACGTCGCGCCGCCTACAATGAACATTTGGTGAACATTGGGGGGGGTCTAAACTTTATTTTAAACCATTTTCAATGGAATAAATCGTCAGAGCATCTAGCGTCTCTCGTTGGTGAGCGCTGGGCGAGCCGGGACCACCCACGTTGCTCCAAGCAGCTCGGGGTAAGTAAAATAGCAAATAAAAAATTGTTTTTGATCCCGAATATCCCGAACATGTTCGGGATAGGCACTAAAAGGGTTAACCACTTGAACCCTAGCGTCCATATTCTGAGAACTTTGGTGTAGAGGGGAATTAAGGGACTAAGTACAGAGTGAAAGGTCAAGTTTATTAACACATTGGATGCCGTAGATTAAACAATGATTTAATCACAGAGTGCCATTTTTTTTTTTTTTTTTTTTTTTTTTTGTAAAAGTTATCAGAGTAAAGGTAATATCAGTATTTCCTTTTTCGTCGCGATAGTATGTTCTATCACTCAGAACAGAAACATGACAATCGCGGCCATCAGTGCTTTTGTAACAGTCAGTAGAGAAGGGCTTGTTTTAAACGTGAACGTGATCTGGAGTTGGCCTATATATTGGAAAACCGGATTTCCTGGTCGAGTTATCTCCCGTTGCATTGTGGGAATTTGAGTTTTTCTCTTCAGCCGCGGCTGCCCCAGACAACAAGATATACGGTTTAATATAAAACCCTATCACATTCGTCACACTCGCCGAGGGCACACAGGACATCAAAGAGTCACTTGCCAACCTGGTCGACAGCAGGCACGTGCACACATACACATCAAAGGGGGCTTGAGCCCCAGCCCTTTTACCCTGAAGGCAGCATTCAAGAGAATTGCCTTGTCCAAACTCTCCTGAACTTGAATGCAGCATCTTACGTTGAAATCAAGAAATGTGTAGAAATCAAGCATTGAAAATAGCCGACCTCGAAGCTCATAACGCGTCGCGCTGTGACGCGTTGTGAGCTTGGAGGTCTTCTATTTTCGATGTTTTCGCCAAAGGGCCCTTTTAGATATCTCTATAACATTCTCTGCACGTCCTTGGTCGACAGCATCCAGTGAGTTAACAGGGAGAAACCTGACCCGGTGGTGAGGACAAACCATGGGCCGCGCCGACGTCAGACTGCTTCTACTGGACTTTTCCCAGTGCTCCACTGGGAGGCTCTGACCTTATAACGCCGCTCCTCACGCCCACAGGAAGTGAAATCGATAGCCTCTTAGGTCCCGTTTCAACACAGGCTCTTAAGGCGCTAAGAGAGAGGACGTGTCGAGTGCAGAGACTCGGCTTGTTTGAGCGTACCGACTGAACCTCCCGAAGAGATGACCTCAGTCACCTCACACACGCACATACACACACACACACATACACACACACACACACATAGTCCATGGGCCATACCAGATGTCGGTATCGGAAAGGTGGCAAAGGTTATCATGCATTTTTGAAAAGCTCTATATCTGTAGATTATAATTTGGTATGATAACCCTTTCTGAGACACAGCTAAATTGGTGTTATCAGCCGCTTGAGTTAGTGTCCCATTAACTTTACATTACAGGGGGAAAAAAAGCAAAAAAATAATCTGCTTTAAGTAAAATATGAGGGGTTAAACTAGGGGATTCTCATGATTCTGAATCCATTGCAAACATCTGTTTTACCTAAAAAAACATTCATTGGGCTAAAAAGGCCCCCACAAAAGTGTGAAAAGTGATGACTCATCACTTTTCATCACTAATCACTTTTCATCACTAAACCATAGTCCTGTGAGGCTGTTTTTCAGCCCAAGGAATATTTTTTGTGAAAAACAGATGCTTCCAATGGATTCAGAATCATGAAAAACCCCTAGTTTGACCCCTAATATGTTACTAAAAGCAGATTCTTTTTTTGCTTTTTTTCCCTGTAATGTAAAGTTAATGGGACACCAACTCTAGCGGCTGATAACACCAATTTAGCTGTGTCTCAGAAAGGGTCATCATACCAAATTATAATCTACAGATATAGAGCTTTTCAAAAATGCATGATAACCTTTGCCACCTTTCCAATACCGACATCTCGTATGGCCCATGGACTAACAGCTTTTGGAAGGATATGTGTCATTATTTTTGCTATTTTTCTGGCTTCGTTGAATGTTGCCCCCGACTACTCCGACTCCTTATTACAATAACAAAGAATAAAAATAAAAAAATACCTTGAAAAATGAATTAAACTAAACTAGAACATCTGCTTAAAAGACTAATCAAACCTACATTGATATTGAATAAGAAAGAAAACATTTAAAAACTATCAACCTTCACTGATTATTGATACTAGAAGCTTGGCCGCCCGATACGCGGATTACATACACGCAGACATACACGCTCACAGAGACTTCTCGCATTTATTGTAAGATGTTGGCAAATTAGCTTTTTTGTAATGCTTATATATCTGGAATTAATACTACACTTTCTCCTGTATGGGTTGTGTCATCATTGCAACGTGCTGACATTAAGAGGGTTGAATCAGATGGTGACGTCTTCTCACAGTACATGGGGTTTATTCACGGTGCACTTGACATTACTGCCCAACCATTTTCCAAAGCACAGCGCAGGGCTGTTTGATATTTGAGGAAGCCAGTTCATTTCAGTGGGATGTGAAGCTCAACTCATTTTAATGTAGTTTAATGTATTTTAAAGCGTGGACTGATTAGACACATTCAATCGTTTATCACTCATTAAAAGGCACAATTATGTTTGGCCTTCACTGACTCAATTATTCAGGTAAGTTTGGGCATATCATTATACGTGACATTTTGGAAATACATTTTTACAAAATGTCAACATTTTCAAAATGCAGACCCGTATACGTACAGTACAGAGATGTTGCACATTAATAGTCCGATGAATAGATTAAAAAAAATGGAAAATAGCTGAAGGTGACTATGAGTCAACACAACATATTGTGAGCTTGATGGATGAAACCATTACGGGTCCATTACACGTAAAATTATTGTTAAACACCTGCATAACTTAATTCACTAGAAGTCTACACAATTGGAGAATGTAGAAGAATTGTTATTTTGGTCAAGGTTTGCCTGTTATCTCTTCTATGGTACCAACATCAAAACAGCTTGGAATTGTGGACGTAATCAAACGACAACAAAATATTTTTAAGAGAGCCGAGAGGCAAAATCTCATCAGATCGTGGTCTGTGGCTCAAATGCCAAACACATAATGGACATGAATGGATATGAAAACAGTTGAAAACCACCGGGTCAGGTCACTCACCGGATTCTTATCCAGTGAGTGACAAGTGTGAATGTTTGCTAAATGTCCCCCCTCCCCACCAAGCCCATCTCGACGGGAACTCTGACCTGGAAGCGGACCTCCTGGTTGGCCCGCTGGCTGCCGTCCTCGCTGCCCGGGTGGGACGCCACGGACAGCCGCTCCATGGACATCCGCTTCTTCTCGGCGCAGGCGCGCTCCTGAATGTACTCCAGGCGGCGCGGGCGACCCAGCTGCTGCGACAGGAGGGACTGCAGCTGAGCACGCTCGATGGAGCCCAGCAGGATCATGGACTCTAAGAGATGGACGCAATGGTGGGAAAAATGCACTCGCATGTTTTATACTGTTCAAGTTCAATACTGCAATATAGAAATACTCTGTTACAAAGCAAAAGTCTGTAAAAAGTTCTGAATTGACTTGAGTAAAAGTACAAAAGTATTGGTATCAAAATGCATTTAAAGTACCCAAAGTAAAAAAGTACTCATTAGGCAGAATGTCCTATTTCAAGTTTTCAAATGTATAACGATCTTTTGAAAATAGCAGATCTACAAGCTCACCGTACCGTTAATAATTCGGCTGTTCGGTGCTGTCGAGATTTTGTGACTCCCCGAACCGAACCGAAATAAATTCATCTCTAAAAGTGGAGTATGCATCGGCCCAAAGATGAGGATTATTTTGGATGGGTCGGGAAAGATGGTGGTGGTGGCAGTTTTGGCGAAGAGAAGGCGTAAGAGGACGAGGGAGGAGTGATGGAGAGGGTGAAGAGAACAGCAAGTCTGAATATTTCAAATCCTTCTAAGGTTTTTTGAAAAACCTATGTTTCTATGTCAGTGGTGCTCAAATATTTTCATGTGAAGGACCCCCAAAATTATATGCATTTGGCCACGGACCCCCATCTCAAAATATTTAGTTCCAGGGACCCGCCAGGAGCAGAATTCGAGTTACAAATGGTCGCTTAAAAAATACATAGCGGAGGGATTGACGGAGCGAGGGAACACACCGTGGACGATGTAGGGGGAAAGAAATTGAAGAAAGAGCGAGGAGAAGATGAGAAAAGGGGGGAGAGGAGGGACAAAAGTGGGGATGATTGAGGAGGGGATAAATGGAGAGAGTGGGGCGGAGAGATTAGAGGGTGAGAGAGAGAGAGAGAGAGAGAGAGAGAGAGAGACAGACAGACAGACAGACAGACAGACAGACAGACAGACAGACAGACAGACAGACAGAGCGAGTCAACAAGTTCTATTTAAAGGCTTGAGACAAAGTGTCAACCACAGGAGGTTTTCTGCATCCATGATGCATCACTGCAGAGAGGCGGTTATATAACGAAGAGAAAGAACACTGTGTGTGTGTGTGTGTGTGTGTGTGTGTGTGTGTGTGTGTGTGTGTGTGTGTGTGTGTGTGTGTGCGCGCACGTGTGCGTGAGTGCGCGCGCGCACGCACAAAACTCACACAGCTTGTTTGTTTTAAGTAATTGCCTTTGTGACAGTCCGCTGTGATTAAGTATTTGGTTAAATGGCATGGCTAATTGTACCGGCACAATGGCATAATTGGCGCGGTCTTGGCATAACAAATGTGCACTTCAGTGGGACAACAGAGTCTCATCGGCGTAGCAGAGAACGTGCTCTGGTACCCACAGTTCTCCATTATGTGCTGTGTGTGTCCCCCACTGTGTGATGGCAACCATTGGGCTGTTGCATAAGCCTGGTCCCGGTGGGGCCTCCAGTGATCTGCATGCCATGGTGGTGGTCTGTATCTTAAAAGCTATTGGATTTCTGTTGCTGCATTGATGGTCCCTACTTAAAGGAGTAGTTCACTTCTATCGATTACTCACCCCATGGAGACTTGAGTTCAATAATATATATATTTTTTGGTTTTGTCGCATTGTTAAGACAATAATTTGATTTCCTTACATTTAGTCCTGTTGATTACGGATGGAGACCCAAATGCATTTGGTCAACCAGTGTTCTAAAGTAACTAAGTACATTTCAAGTACTGTACCTGAGTTCAGTTTTGAGGTAGTTTTACTTTACTGGAGTGTTTCCAATTTCCCGTACTTTTACTTCCACTCCACTACATCTCGGAGGCAAATTTTGTACTTTTACTCCACTGTGGTCTGTGAGTTTGGTGTTCTTCAAAAGGGTATGGGAGAACACCAAACTCAAAGTGCAGGTATACAGGGCCTGTGTGGTGAGCACACTCCTGTATGCCTGTGAGACATGGACACTCAAGGCTCATCAAGAAAAGGAGACTTCATGCCTTCCATATGCAAAAATGGGATGGGAGATCTATGCAAGCGAGACCTAAAAGCCACAAACATCGACACAACCACGTGGGAAGCCTCAGCTAAAAAACAGAGACACCTGGAGGCTTGAAACCCAGAAGGGACTTCAGAGGTTTGAAGAACACCTGCTGCTTCAGTGGGATGAGAAGAGGGCCCACAGAAGACCTGCCACCTCTTTCATATGTGAGCTGTGTCAGAAGCACCAATCCAATGGTCCTGTGGGACTTCGGAAGCCAATGAATGCATTTGAAAACTTTAGTTACTAGTTACTTTGTCGATTTAGAATATTACGTAAAAACATAAATTACCCACTTCAGCCCTATATACATTTCGGCCAGACGATATTTGTGAGCTTGTAGATCTGCACTTTTCAAAATATTTTATACATTTGAAAACGTGTGAAATGGGATGTTCTGCATAGCGAGTACTTTCTACTTTTAGTACTTTAAGTACATTCTGATGCCAATACTTTTGTACTTTTACTCCGGACTTTTTACTTGTAACAGAGTATTACAATACTAAACTGTGTGTGCGTGTGCGTGTGCGTGTGTGTGTGTGTGTGTGTGTGTGTGTGTGTGTGTGTGTGTGTGTGTGTCGTACCAGCGGACTCCACCAGCGCCAGGGTCTTGAGCTGTCCGGTCAGCAGGACGTCATGGAGGTCACGGTAGCAGCAGTTGAGAGTGATGTACCTCACGTCTCTCACCATGATGTCCTCCACACGGATGTTGTACTTCCTAGAGGAGAGGAGAGGAGAGGAGAGGAGAGGAGAGGAGAGGAATTAATATATAATTTAGCAACTATTAGCAAAATGCACCCAGACGAGTCCCGTCAACGAATGTATTTTGGCGGGCCTTGGCAGCATCGTAATGGATCTCTTCTCCACTAGTCCATAGTTTTTGCTGATGAACTCAACACTGTTGGAGGGTCAACTCAACTGTGTCTTCACTGTCTTGGCTTTGCCAGAAAGCTGCTGAAGTCCAACTTCAGACAGAGGCTGGATATCTCCCCCCAGGGAAGAAGAGCTGATGACCTGCATCAGACAAACTGAGAAATGTGGGAGATCACCAAGACCTTATGTGCAACTAAATAACAGCAGACTTTAGATGAGGTTATTAGATTTGATTTTTATTATATATATTTCTGATGTTTTTTTAAATTGCAATCTTGGCTGTGGCTCAGGATGTAGATAGAGTAGCAGGTTGTCCAATGATCCGTGGGTCGGCGGTTCAAATCCCGGCTTCTCCTGTCCACATGTCGAAGTGTCTTTAGGCAAGACACTGAACCCCACACTGCCTCCAATGAGTCCGTCGGTGTCAGCTTGCCACCACTGGTGTGTGAATGTGGGAAGTGAGGACGCTGACGTCGACGGTTTGCCATGCACCTCCCAATGTATGAACGAATGAACCATTGTGAAGTACTTAGAAAAGCGCTATGAAAATGCAATTCATTAATCAGAAAATTAATTCAGTGTTTTTTAATTACAATAGTCTTTATACACCCGTAATCAGGGGTGTGCTGGCCACTAGCTTTGAAGCTGCACGCACGCCCTCACATGCACCATTGTTTGTTTACGCACCTCGCTAACAAAACCTGGCGATCAATGCCGAGTGCACAGCCTGAATTAACAGCAACGATGACCTGGTTGATGCATATTAATGCTCCATCCATTGTGTGAGCCTTGTAGGTGTGAGAAGTTCTGTCTGAAGCAGTCAAAAGAGTTGAATGACAGTGTGGCTGATGGATTCATGAACTAATTAAATTACAGTGGTGGCTGCGAGGTAAATGCATTATGACAACACTAAATTTTCTCCATTATGCAAGTAAATATAAATACAATTTGATATACAGTATATTGTGGGTTAATAAATAGGCCTACATATTAAAGAGGTTATTTCAATCGGCAATCGCTCACGTGCACACGACCGCTCCACTAGCGAAAAAAATCCACAGCACACCACTGCCCGTGATCATGCCGGAAGATCAAAAACAAAACAAAAGAGGAGAGAAGAGAAGAGGTCAGGGGGAAAAAGAAAAAGCGAAAGAGAGAACATAAGCATGGAGAGTAGAAGAAGATATGACGTGGTGAAGTGACAGGGCACAAGAGAAGGACTGATACAAAATAATTGACAGAGATGAGAGTCGTGCCGAGCGAGCGGTAAAAGGAGACGCAAGGGAAGAGACAAGGGCACCAGAGAACAGAACAAGCGAGTCAGAATGACCTAGAATGTGTCTTTTTAAACGTCCCTTTAGCCTGCGAGTGCTTCTCGCCCACGTGCGGCCGGGTTCCGACAAGCCCCGTCACTCGTGACTTTGAACCTCCGTCGTCATCAAGCAGCTGACCCAGTCGACGCTGCAACGCGTTACGTGTGTGCCGCGGCATCATCCGGATGTCTTAACGGTGCTGACAGTGTGGCCGTGCGTGGCCGAGGGGGGGAGGTGGTGTGAGGTGACATTGCACGAGCGGAGAGGCACAGTCCTGCTCAGCAGAATTGTGCCCGGAAAGGTACACCGGGCTCCCCGACGAGTGGCTGTTTTTCCTTCCTGCCTGCCTCATGCCAACCCTCTCCCAACTTGAGGTCGGTGGCCCGTTTCGGCTGCCAAGCCCCTGCGTCGGTGCCAGGTCGCCGGCACAGCTCCCTCAGCTGCTGCAGCGAGAAGCCAAAGTCATCGTCATGCTGCGTCTGACGGCGTGATCCACCCCCACTCCCCTCTTGAAACAGAACGTGTTTGATGACCCTCAGAGTGGCGGTCAGTCCTGCGTGAGGAGTGGACTGAGGACCCGTCCATTCAACCATTGTCAACCTGGGCATCACTATCCGAGTTTTTGCGGGAACAAACAATGACTCATGTGACGTTGGTCCTCCTCCTTCCCATGTTTGCTTGTGTTAGGACATAACGTATGTGTATCTAGTAGAATAGCCGCCTTTATCCAAGGCGTTTACAATGATTGTGCATTACATTCACCCATTCACACACACATTCATAGTCCGATGGCATACAAGGCACCAACCTGCTCACCAGGAGCAATTTGGAGTTCAGAGTCTTGCTCAAGGATACTTCGACATTAGCTCTGGAGGAGCCCAGGATTGAACTGGGAACCTTCCGGTCGTTCTACCTCCTGAGCTACTACTGCCCCATTTGTGTGTGTGTGTGTGTGTGTGTGTGTGTGTGTGTGTGTGTGTGTGTGTGTGTGTGTGTGTGTGTGTGTGTGTGTGTGTGTGTGTGTGTGTGTGTGTGTGTGTGTTTTGTGCAACTGTGCATGTGTGCATGTGCATGTGATGTGTGCAAAGAGAGATTTGGATTGATTCATTCAAAGAAGAGAGAGTATGGTTATGGCA
>NC_137817.1:45013280-45065780 GCF_963921795.1 Nannobrachium achirus
GACGGGACGTGCAAGCAAGCGGACCGAGTAGACTAAGCTACGTGTGTGTGTGTGGTGTGTGTGTGTGTGTGTGTGTGTGTGTGTGTGTGTGTGTGTGTGTGTGTGTGCGTGCTCGCTGTGGGTCCACCTGCTGCAGGTACTGTATGGCAAGCAGTGGTGTAAAGTAACTAAGTACATTTACTTAAATACTGTACTTAAGTACAATTTGGAGGCTTTTGTACTTTACTTGAGTATTTCCAATTTCCAATACTTTTACCTCTACTCCACTACATCTCGGATCCAAATATTGTACTTTTACTCCACTACATTTATTTGAAAACTTCTGCTATTTTCAAACATTTAGCACTTTCTACTTTTGGTACTTTAAGTACTTATTGATACCAATACTTTTGCACTTTTACTCAAGTACATGTTTTATTCCGTACTTCTACTTGTGATAGAGTATTTCTATATTGCAGTATTGATACTTTTACTTAGGTAAAACATTAGAGAACTTTTTCCGCCACTGATGCCAAGTACAAAGTTGCTTTCCATCCCTGACACACTGTGCGTGTGCACGGCGCATAACCCAAACTCTGCACATTGGGCACTCGTATCTTCGAATCAGTCCAGCGGTTACGAATTAGAAAGAGGCAGGAGAGAATTTAGAATTTGATCGAGAGGGATCCGTGTTAAGATGATATAATTCAGAAGTCATCTCTGTGAGTGCGTGGGTGCATGCGCTGTATGTGTGTGCACAGCGAGGCGTTACACAAGTGTTCCTTCCTTCTTGGCTAAGCAAGCCCAGAGTGAGGGGAGTGTGAGAGTGTGGGGGAGTGAGATGGAGCTCTTCCAGTCGGCATTCATCAAAAAACACAAAACAGCTTGGATCTGTGTGTGTGTCTGTGTGTGTGTGTGTGTCTGTGTGTGTGTGTGTGTGTGTGTGTGTGTGTGTGACTGACTGTGTTGGGGTAATGGAAATTACATTTTTAGATTACACCTAGGGCAGAAATGCAGTTCAGCACATTCTGCTGTTTAGCCACCTATTTATTCACCCACGGTGTTCCGTATAATCTATATTCAGTGTATTTTTCTTTTGGGCCGCAACCAAAAGTTTATTTTGTCGACTAAAACTATGATGAAAACTGTTTGTCAACTGTGTTTTTTTCACTGGCGAAAACTAAATAAAAACTAAGCTGTGATGACTAAAACTAAGACTAAATACAGTATATTGACAATTTGGTCAACAAAATAAAAACTAGATTGAAACATTAGGGAGGGACTAGAGGAGAAGAGGGTAATTTTATGTTTGGTTGCTCTCAGCTGTTGCGTGCTGAAAATAGCCAATCTACAAGCTGACAACGCGTCGCAGCGCGACGCGTTGTGAGCTTGTAGATCGGCTATTTTCAGCACACAACCAAGTGTAAAATCAGTCATTACGATGCCATCAAGGCCTGCCAAAATACATTTCAGTTGACTAAATCAACTGTAGATTTAGTCGCCTCAAATCTAATGATATTTAGTCGACTAAAATTAGACTAAAACAAATACTTTTCAGGTGACTATAGTATGACTAATACTAAATGACATTTTATTCAAAAGACTATGACTAAAACTAAATCAAACTTTGCTGTCAAAAACAACACTGGCCGCAACCTAATTATTATCTGGATGTTTCCTACCTCGAGTTCCAGGGGAGGTAATGTGATATGTGCATTGATTGCCTCTCCCTGGTAGGGAACTCCTGGCGTTTTCCTCTCAGCAATTAAATTGTTGTTACACACTAGCAACTTCTAGACAGCGTTTGGAGACTTTGGTCATTTGCATTTCATTCAGTCTAGCTAGAGAAGCGAGGGAAGTGTCTTAGCTCCCTGCAGGCCAGTGGTTTTCAAACCTTTCAGCCCGTGACCGAAAAGAGAAATTAGACATTTGCCCGGGACCCAAACTAGTGAAAACAGCAGATCAATGCGTCGCTTCGTGCCCTACTTCTTAATCATTTGTTTTCTAATATATGGAATTTCTTCAATTTTAATTGTATTTATTCATGAAATGAGTTGGAAAAAAGTTTCTTTTCATCATTTTTTGAAAATGTTTTGAAATAATAATAATTAAAAACAAAATGTAGGGAACCAAAAATTAAGGGACCCATTAAAATGTGTCTGTGTCCCACAAATGGGTTCCGACCCAGTGTTTGAGAACCAGTGCAATAGACCATTAGCTGCCTTAAACCTCTTTCCTATCTCTTTCTTCTTACACTAGAGACTCCGTAGATTTGATCAACGGTATTAGGATACCCTCAGATTGTCTACTGGTCACGCTTGACATTGCAAGCCTCTATACCAACATTCCCCACAGTGGCGGTATAAGAGATCTCCAAGTTCAACAACGCGGCACACCATGTGATGCATTGTGAGCTTGGTACATCCACTATTTTCTGCTTTGAGATGTATGTAGAGTGAAAAAAAAGTCAACTACTGTACTGTAAACCGGGTTTAAGCGGTTAATATGTCCTCAGAGACCTTGTGGGACTGTGTCTGCATCCAGACATGTACTGTACAGTGGGAGACCAGTTGTGTAAGGTCTGTAACTTAGTATGTTCTACAGGTTAATGAGACATTACGCAACAGCCCAGCGAAAACCTATAGGGTTCATGTAACCTTTGCGCGTGTCTGTGTGTGTCTGTCTGTGTGTGTGTCTGTGTGCGCGTGCGTGTGTGTGTGTGTGTGTGTGTGTGTGTGTGTGTGTGTGTGTGTGTGTGTGTGTGTGTGTATGTGTGTGTGTGTGTGTGTGTGTGTGTGTGTGTGTGTGTGTGTGTCTCTCTCTCGCTCATACACACAGATACAGTACATTGTCGTAAGGGAGAGTTTCTCTGATGCGCTCAGCCGATTAAATCTCTCTGATACACAAGGACTCCGAACAGACTCATTATGTACTGCGCAATTAGAGATAAACTCGGACTCATTGAACTTCTCTCCTTGCGTTGTCGTTGAAAAGAGACCAAGTTGGAGGTACCCGAATCCAACCCCAGCCGTATCAACCAGCATCCCTATTCTTTGTCTATCTAACATATGGGGAAAATACAGTATATACTTTAGCGCGATTGAGCCGTTGGGAATCCAGTCAGCTACAGTACCTGCATGCGTGCGTGAGTGCGTGCAGCACATGAACAAGAAAGGAGAGGTGTGAGGGCATGGATCTAAAGGCCACGCATGCAGGAGCAGTCAGATAATGAGGAGAGAAAAGGGCCACAGCCGAGCGAGAGAGGAGCGGATGGCCAGGACTCTGGATGGCGCAGGGCTCAGTCGCCATGGTTATTGAAGTTTCAGAGGGAAGGAGAGAGAGAGAGAGAGAGAGAGAGAGAGAGAGGGGCAGAGAGCACTACTGAGGGAAGGTATGATGAACGTTGTTGTCAGTTGGAAACCTTCTATGTCCAAAACCGTTCGTTTTGTATTCATCATTTTAAAAATGATTTAAACTAGTGAAGAAGCGAGGCGTGTGTGCTTGTAGATCTGCTATTTTCACAAATTTTGCGTGACAGTCTTGTATGATGAAGCAGGGCTTTACTTTACAAGAAAATGTACAAATTTGAAACTTGGGGATACGAGGTGTCTGCTCGACAGGGATGTGGAATGATGAACAGGCTGCAGAGACGACACCCTTTACTTTTGATTGTGCTCCAATGTGTGCATGATCGAGTCTTGTGTCCTCTAGGCAACGCCTAACGAACACATCTACAGTAAATATAAGCAGTTGTTCCAAACAGTTCAAATGCAAGAGTGCTGTCGTTTCGTTTTAATAAAGAGGATGGGTGAGGCGGGTATGAACAAGACGACAGCAACAGACACTGTAGCCTGTTAACACGCCGACACACACACGCACACACATTAAGGTTTTATGGCAGGGGTCTTCAACGTTTTTAGGCCAAGGACCCCTTATTAGTTTGACATTAAGGTTTTATGGCAGGGGTCTTCAACGTTTTCAGGCCAAGGACCCCTTATTAGTTGAGCAAAATATGAAGCAGGGACCCCCACAACCTGTACATAGATTCCATATAGTTTTGACAGCACAATCATCAGTGTATTTTGGATTCATATCAATTTGTGTTTTCAGATATTTAACCACTTGAACCATCAATACTTACTAAACCTGACCTTTCACTAAAGTTCTAAAGTTGTTAATATAAAAAAGGAGAAAAAAGTTTCTATCACACAAAGATTTGGAGGACCCCCCTGTAGAAACTCTGAGGACCCCCTAGGGGTCCCGGACCCCCTGTTGAAGACCCTTGTTTTAAAGGAAGATGGATCCATACAGCTCCATAGAGGTCCATTCTATGAACAGCATTTGCCGCAGTATAAAGTATGTCTAAAGTAAGTTAACACCATAGTCATCGTTCAGCTGCATCATTAACTACACCAATGTCCGTGTAATACTGATGATGTTATTTTGCACGCCTAAATGTCCTGTAATACTTTGCTTTCAAGACCCTACAGCATATTCAATCTTTCGTTAATGGCTTTCTAAATCCAGGTATATTATGTGCATGCTTAGTTTTTCCACGCCGATGAAATGACCTGTGTCATTGTCCAATAACACTCTCAATCTCAGAAGGCTTCTCCTGGGGAAGAAACAGGTTTCGCTCCCTCAACGGTCCAGCTGAAACAGAGGTCACGTAAAGTACCCAGTCCCTCCTTCAACTAGACCAGAGCCCTGTGAGTGTAGTGACTTCCATTAAATCACTATATTTGGCTCCATGTCAGCATGATTAACTGATGCACACCGAATAGCCATCGGCTGTGTAACGCACAAAGCAATTACAATGCCCAGACATTTACCTTCGCCTCTCTAATTATTACTCGAGAATGTTTACAAAACATCATTAATCACGCAACTGGATAGTCTTAACCACATTTTAGCTACTTCTACACTGCATACAGATGGCATGGCTACGGTCAAAACAACTGTAATTAATGTATTTTACACTGCTTGTATAAGGTAACCGTCACCTGGCTGCACATGACATGTATTAGACCAACACCTAGGAAAACAAATTAGCTGTGAGGAAATCCTTAAAGATTGGGCACTCAGGACCCTATTTTGCATCAGAACGTAGTGAGGTTGTATTGCAACGGTAAAGTGTTAGTTGTCAGAAAACCCCATGGCATACCTGGACTTGTCTCACCAGTGTGCCTTGGCACACCATTTGGAAGCCACTGAGCTACACTCCCCCTCTCGACTTCCCCCGCACAGACTGCACAGCACCATGTCCATAACCCCTTCCAGCTTCCCCAAGGCTTATCTGAAACATTTGCAGCAGTGTGTCCTACAATACCTCTCCAATTTCCCCAGGACTGTGTGGCGAATGTACAGCACGCGCCTAATGACTATGTCCAAACATACACTTCCAAGTCACCCAGCACTCTTTGACACATTTGTCCCGGTCTCCGTTTGCAACTTCAACAACCGGGTGTGGGAAATTTTTAGTAGTACTGTAAGTTCTGCTGTAGTACCAACTAATTAAAAACATTTTGCGCTGCGCTGCGCTGCGCTGCGCTGCGCTGCGTTGTATTGTATTGCCCACAGCAGATTAGGTCTCAGTTATTCAAATATTTATTTAATATCCCCAGCAAAAGTAGTTAATTTAGCATCACAATCATTTTAACCACTTTATTCATTTATGTTGGCTATTCAGAGCCAGACTATGTTTGGAACCTTTTTTATTTTATTTTATTGTCTACACTATATTAGAGAATGTAGAAGAAATGTTATTTTGATCAACATTTCCCTGTTATCTGTCCCATGGTACCACCATCAATACAGCATGGAAATGTGGACAAAATCTTATCCAACGACAACAACATATTCTAGTTGTACGTTTTTGGTCTAAGAGGTTACATCTCATCAAAAGGTGGTCCGTGGCTCAAATGGACAATAAATAATGGACCTTGATACCACTGGTGTAGTGGAGTGGTTCCTAAACTTTTTAGCCTGTGACCCAAAAGAGACATTTGCCCGGGACCCAAACTAGTGAAAACAGCAGATCTACAAGCTCACAACGGCTATTTTCACTACTTCTTAAACATTTTGTGTTCTAATTTATGGAATTTCTTAGATTTTTCTTTGATTTCTTCATGAAATTACTGAAAAGATCATTGAATTTGTTTTTTAATCCATGAAAAATGATGCTTTTTTGGGAATGCTTTCTGAAAATGTTATAACTATTAAAAACAGAATGAAGGAAACCAAAAATTAAGGGACCCATACAAATCTGTCTGCGACCCACAAATCGGTCCCAACCCAGTTCTTGGGAAACAGTGGTGTAGTGCATTGCAGTGCATGTGCTGTACGGTACGGTAGGGTACATACTCGTGGTGTCCCCTGCCCAGCTCTGGGAAATAGAGCTGCTACTAGTGTAGAGTATTGTAGTGCATTGCAGTGTGCTATACGGTACGGTACGGTATAGGGTACATACTCGTGGTGTCCCCAGCCCAGCTCGGGGAGGTAGGGCAGCTTCTTGATCCTGATGATGGAGTCGTACAGCGAGGGCTGCAGCGACTGCGCCACGGCGTTGGCCAGGATCACGGCGATCATCACCGGCAGGATGTGGGAGATCTGACCCGTCAGCTCAAACACGATGACCGCCGTGGACACCGTGTGGGTGACCGCCCCCGACAGGGCCGCCGCACCTAGAGGGGAGGGGAGGGGAGAAAATTAGATTTATGGATGTATTCCACTTCATCAGTGGTTCTCAACCTGTGGGTCGGGACACCCAGAGGGGTCCCCAAATTATTTTGGGGGGGTCCCCAGATGATTAACTTTATGTGCTGCAGTGTATTCTCACTCTACAGTAAACAAACCAACATAACGTTTAAATGTATAGAGGAGTATCTGCACATTTCTAAAGTGACAATTTAAGGACTTTTTAACACCTCTGAAATGACAAATTAAACATTGGCCAAATTGTCAAATATTAGAGGCAGAAATTTAGAAAATAGGCGTTGTGAGCATGTAGATCTGCTATTTTCACAATAGAACCGTGTTATACAAAATGGAATGCCTCAACTCTTAGTGCTCGTCAGGGTGGGGGGTCCCCAGTTAAAATATGATTATTTGGGGGGTCGCGGCCTGAAAAGGTTGAGAACCACTGCACTACATCGACAGTAGGGATGCGGTATCGGTACTCGTGGTATCGGTACTCGCCCTGATACCGGCCTATTTTGCGGTATCGGTACTCGTCCGATACTGCTCACAAAGCGCCCGAGTACCCTGTGTGTTCCGCCACTTCGCCTTTCTCTCTCTCTCTTAAAGTATCAAAAGTAAAAATACAAAATGTTTGAGCATAGCAGATCTAGAAGATCATGCACAGTACAGGAATTTCCATGGGCTAAACCTAAAAAAAAGTGAAATGTGTGGCATTTGTGCCATGTTCTGGGAAAGCAATGCAATTTAATGTGTTATATACAGCCAGAAAGTGAGGAACATCTGATAAAAAAAAAAAAAAACGTAATTTAAAGACATTTTGTATTATTAATTGTACTCGTATCGGTACTCGGTATCGGCGATTACTCAAAATGAAGTACTCGTACTTGTACTCGGTCAGCAAAAAAGTGGTATCGGTACATCCCTAATCGACAGCCCGTTATCCATTCCCTGGTACATTTTATGTCTCTAATGCTAACAGTGTCAGTTCATCAAAATGTTCATTCAAACAGAACATTCAAAATTACGCTCCACAATATGCCCATCAACCAGTTTACAGCCTGCTCCCTCGGCTAATGATGTTGGCCTCGAGTGTTCACAGTCCCTTTCTTTTCCTGTACCAACAGTTTCATTTAGAAAAAAGCAATAAGGAGAGCAACACTACAGAGAGAGAGAGAGAGAGAGAGAGAGAGAGAGAGAGAGAGAGAGAGAGAGAGAGAGAGAGAGGGTAGCTCACAAAGAGGCAGGGGTTCTCTCACTGCAAGAGACAGAATCAAATGCGCGCTGAATGGGGAAAAAAGTAGAAAACAGCAAGTGCACGACAATAAGAGCGAGAGAAAGAAAGAAAGAAAGAAAGAAAGAAAGAAAGAAAGAAAGAAAGAAAGAAAGAAAGAAAGAAAGAAAGAAAGAAAGAGGGAGGAAGGAAGGAAGGAAGGAAGGAAGGAAGGAAGGAAGGAAGGAAGGAAGGAAGGAAGGAAGGGAGGAAGGAAGGGAGGGAGGAAGGGAGGGAGGGAGGGAGGGATGGAGGGTGGAGCAGATAGCCAGACAGAGGGAGCCAGACAGAGAGGGAGTAGGCAGTGGGTTAGAGGCTACAGAAACTGTTATTGTTTCTCACTGCTAACTTAATTAAAACCCATTTAGGACCTACAATTATTGAATGCTTTAACCAGTGAAAAATAGCAGATATACAAGTTCACAGCGAGCTTGTATATCTGCTATTTTTGAAAAAGTCGTGAAAATGTGTGCAAATCTTTGAATATATGTATTTTCAAAGCGAACGTTTATAACTCAAATTTTGCTTCTGGGTGGTCCCTGGAACTAAATATTTTGAGATGCGGGTCCGTGGCCAAATAAATATAATTTTGGGGGTCCTTCACATGAAAAAGTTTGAGAACCACTGACATAGTAGTCTCTCAAGAACAGACTAACTGAGCTCCAGTTAAGTGAAAGGGACCTTTTCTTTGGCGATGGCTAGCCAGATTGCTGACATAGAAACACAGGTTTTTCAAAAAAATCTTAGAAGGTTTCAAAAGACACTTATAGAATCGGGTCAAAATTAACTATTTTGACCAGATTCTGCCGCACTCGGTGCCGCGCTGTGAGCTTGTAGATCTGCTATTTTTCAATAGTTAAAGCATAAAACAACGACACACCATAAAGTGTACCCGTTCTGAACGGGTTAAGCCTCTGTACGGAGGCCGATCTGTCACAGCTAAATGCTAATGCGCCCTCCACATGCTCTTAAGTGGACACTCTTGGACGAGCTCACTCCATCTGCCCCCGCGGGAGGAGGAGGACAGAGGCTCATCACCGAGCATGAGCCTGGGAAGGGGGTGAGTCATCAGTGAAATAACAAGAAACAACACAACACAACAACAGCCACGGCAATAATGTCAGCGCCCCCCCCCAGGAAAACAGCAGCCTAATCAGTGCACACTCGCCACACTAGCAGGGGAATCATATTGCGTCTCATTAGCGATGAAACATCAATATGACCCGGCGCTAACATGGTTATAGGGCTGGGAGATGAGGGCTGGGGAGGGGTCTTCTTGGCGTTAGCCAGGCTTGCAACTTATTGCATCTGACACTGCTGTCTGATAGTTCTGTGCGTACACCTACAGCACTAGGTTCTTCAACCAGGGATTCTCACTATTAAGAACCAGGTGTCCTTTGGGGAGATTTTGCCATAACAAAAGACAAGTCTTCCGTTATGGGGGTTCCTGGCACAAATTATTTTGAAATGGGGGTCTGCAGCCAAATACATGTCAATTTGGGGGTGCTTGACATGAAAAGATATAAAAGAAAAACACTGACCAACAGGAAACCTTTGAGATAGAAATAGTGGTCAGATTAACACTATATTGTGAGAGACACATTGTGAGATTCGACAAAAGTGTTTGGATTTATTGGTCGCCCAATGGCAAGCATCACTTTGGCATTCTGCTTTTTCTTGCTATCTCTGCAGCACACCGAAACGGATTACAAATGAACTGTACATTGGTTTTGAATATTATATGGCATTCGTTATAGTACATTCACAGAATTGATGTAAACTATTTGGCCCTTTAGTGAACAGAGATGACGCAACTCTTTCTATCTCAATGGTTTAGGACCTAGAATTATTGAATGCTTTAACCAGTGAAAAATAGCAGATATAGGCCTACAAGCTCACAGCGCGGCACCGAGTGCAGCGCTGCAAGCTTGTATATCTGCTATTTTTGAAAAAGTCGTGAAAATGTGTGCAAATCTTTGAATATATGTATTTTCAAAGCGAACGTTTGTAACTCAAATTTTGCTTCTGGGTGGTCCCTGGAACTAAATATTTTGAGATGCGGGTCCATTTTGAACATTCTGAACCTACCGTGATATTGTGTGAGCTCTATTGCTGAGTCTGGCCCGGTTGTTGTGTCTAGACCACAATGTTATTTTGCCATTTTGTGCTTGTGACTCACTTCCTCTAATGTCTCATTTTGTCTGCCAGCTTACCTTGCAGACTAACATTGATAGCATTAGACTGGCAGCGTCGCTGCCCTGCTAAGAGAAATAAAGATAAGTCTTAAATGTTTTTGCTCAAGCAGGAGCATTAATCAAGGATGTAGTCATGGTGAAATCAAAAGCACTTAAGCAAGTAAGCAAAACTGACTCACCAGGGCACTAGAGATGTGGCACTGATTCGTGAAGTGGTTTGCAAGATCAGCCGTTATCTCATTTATTGCCATTGACAAATCTTTTTTTATTTTTATCTTCACGATTTTGTAACCCATTTTAACCCAGTGTCAATTGTCTCATAATCCTGGGCACTGCTCTCCCTCTGCCAACCTGGGGAGAGCAACAGACTGACCTCATGCTTCCTTCTATTCTATGCATGAGGAGTCCAAGTCGCTTCTTTTCACCTGACAGGGGGGAGTTTCCCTGGCTGGACGTAGCGCAGGATTACTGCATGTTTTCTGTGAGGGTACCTACCCTAGGGGACACAGGGAGATCATGAAAATTCCTCACAGAAAGGCCCTTTTGCCAACCCCACCTAGTATGGGCACTGATGACGCGGAGGAGAGAACACGCCGGGGGGGAATCAAACCCAGGACCTTCTAGCTGTGAGGCGACAGCGCTACAGACTGCTCCACCGTGCCTCCTCCATTGACGAGTCTTTTTTAAAAGACTTTTATGCCTTTATCGACATTGATAGTACAGCAGAACGACAGGAAACAGGGGAGAGATGGGGTGCGACACACGGCAAAAGTCGCCCGGATCGGGAATCGAACCGGCGACGCCGCATCCATGCCCAAGTAGCAGGCCAGCGGGCGCCCCCACATTGACGAGTCTTGACGAGTTAATTTTATAAGCCCTGCCCTTGACGAGTTTTGACTGTTTTTCAAATGTATCACAAGTTAGCAGCAGATGGTGCTGGTCACAAAAAAAATTAATCACAGCGGAAGCGGAACATAAGAAATTACGTCGTCGAAAAACCGCATCTCCGTCCACTTCCTGTTTATGTTTTTCACAGAGTGGCCTTTTTCTCTGCTTGGCCAAAAGCTTGATTCATTATTGGATTATTAATGGAGAGTTTTCAAACCCTTGAAAAATGGTCTAGGGTAGAAAACCACTGACGTATGGGACAAAAACAACGAGTAGACTTCTCCTGTTCGTCATGATACAAATTCTCCGAGACTGATCTCGTCTCGGTGCGCAAGAGCGCCGTGTTTCTCCATCCAACGGTGTGTAACTGAGAGAATGGTATGGTACAGTATGCTTCACATGAATGTCTTATTATAGTGAAAAGAAATCCCTTTTGTCTTTGATTTGCAGGACATTGTGCCGTTTTGCAGTATGTGAGACAGACGGTCCAATTTCTGGACTGTCCCGCAAGACCCGGGACATACATTACGTGTGTGTGTGTGTGTAGCTCACCCACGACAGCGTAGCCTCCGGGCACTATGGGGTAGATGGTGCCATCTGTGTTGATGCCATCGGGGAACCAGGCTGCCATGCTCTCCCCCACCAGGCGGCCGAACGCTGCGCCTAGAATGCACGCAGGGGCGTCACAAGGGGGGGAAAAGTGGGACTGAGTTACTAGGGCCCATGGTGTAGGGTCCTTCATTATTTGATGCTTTAACTATTGAAAAATAGCAGATATACATGCTCACAGTGCGGCACAGAGTGCCGCGCTGCGAGCTTGTAGATCTGACATTTTTGAAAAGTCGTGAAAATGTGTGCTAATCATTGAATCATCATTTTAAGCGAACATTTTGCTTCTGGGGGGGACCCCAGAACTATATTTTGAGATGGGGGTCCGTGGTCAAATACATAACATTTTGGTGGTCGTTCACATGAAAAAGTTTGATGCACCACTGACATAGAAACATAGGTTTTTCAAAAAACCTCAAAAAAGTATTTCACAAATTTCTAAAAAATAGCAGATCTACAAGCTCGCAGCGTCGCACTCGGTGCCACGTTGTGAGCTTGTATTTCTGATATTTTAAAGCACAAGCCCGCAGTGATTCCTTGTACCCAGGGCCCAGAATTTGGTGCGACACCCTGAATGCACGTGTGACACGTGGTAATATCACAATATAATCCCAAATAAATTACGTTATTATTATTTTTCTTAATGTAAAGAATATTTAAATACAAAAATAGCACACATAGCCGTGTGAGCTTGTAGATGGCTATTTTCACTACTTGTCTTAGAAGTAGCTCAAGAAAATGTCCACTCCACTCATTTTCTTTTTTTTTTTCAAACCCTGGATATGCCTATAACTAGTCTTGGACTTCTTTTGCACACTTTCTGCTCATGCAGGGTCCGCTTACCGATGACAAAGACTGGCATGAATGCTCCGCAGGGCACTGGGATGGTGGTGGCTAGGGCTGACATCCAGAACTACAGAGAGAGAGAGAGAGAGAGAGAGAGAGAGAGAAAGACAGTGACAGAAAGAACAGCATGGTATTTCAATTAGCTTGGTAGAGGCCCCTTGATGATAGCTTAGTTGAATCGTTGGCTAGCTGTAATAAAGAGTGCATGCCGCTCGGTGGAGCCTCTCATTCTGGACGTGCGGGTCGCCACCGAGGTTAGATTGAGCTGCCACGTTCATTTGACAGCAGCTCCAGAAAGGGTAATGAGCAGCAAAGGCAGACACCATCGGCCAGAGCTCAGGCAGGCATGAACCCGCTAATTAGGCAAGATAAACAAAAAATAAAATAAAAAAGGCAAATGCCATCATTGAAAAGGTGAGGGTCGGACCATTATGTTTCTATATACAGTGTTGTTTGTAAGCACAGACACGCGCACACGCACACGCACACGCACACACAGTTTCCACTAAGTAGTATTCAAGTATTTAACTTGTGTTATGACGAGTAATAACATTGAGAAACGTATGTAGCATGACTGTTATGGACACTATATGGATAGGGTCACTTTTTTTGTTTGGCACTGCATTGATAACTAGTACAGTACTATAAGTATTACTATTTGTGTTACAACGTGATAACGTTGAGACACTTATGTACTTATGTAGCATTGACTGTTCTGGAAACTTTATATTATTACCTACGTCTGTATTGTTTTTTTGTTTGTTTTTTTGCTTTGTTTTTTCGCTGTTCACAACAGTACTTTTCATACAGTACTTCCTTGTGATTTTGTAACCTTAACTGCTGTGCTGCCTCTGGGCGACTGATTTTCACCCTCTTGGGATAATAAAGGTATCCATCTATCTATCCACCAGGGACAGACAGGATTTAGGCATTCAGACAGCATTTGTAAAGGAAGACGTGAGTTTAATTCCACAAAACTCATCTCTACAATTGAGAAGTTTCAAATAGACCTTTTAATTAAACTCCATCCATCCTTCTCTCTCTCTCTCCCATCCCACCCATACCAACCACCCCCCCACCCCCACCTCTCTCTGTCTAAAGTTAGCTGTAATTAAGGCCAGCTGCCACGGTGAAGTAATAGATCTCTTTCTGTAACCTCACACTCCTATCACAATCTGCACAGCATCATGCACATATACATGTACGTGTTTTCACGCACACATGAAAATAGTCGATACACACGGCTGTGAGCTTGTTGATTGGCTATTTCCGAAGCGTGACACCTTCGCGCGGCGGAGCACAAATCAAGCAACGCAACATACATTCAACTCAAAAGTATGGAAACTAGGAACCGTGCGATGACACGCACACACACACACACACACCTGCTCTGTCGGATACAAACAAGCTACCTACCCATTCACAGACCCGCCCACTTACGCACACACCTGCCGGGGCAGGGCATATGTCACTGCATGGCACATCGTCAGTGACGGGAATGGGACAAAAACTAGGCTAAGTACCACTGTGGAACGTATTGAGTTAACCTGGCATTAACATGGACGCTGCTCTTCACACACACATGCGTGCGCGCGCGCACACACACACACACACACACACACACGCACGCACGCACGCACGCACGCACGCACGCACGCACGCACGCGCTTACACACGCAAGTACAAACGCCTAATTAGTGGAATACAACAAAGACACCTCATGGTTAATTGCTTCTGGTAATGCTGTCTGATGTATTTCCATCCCGTTCTCTCTACCTCTCCCTCTCTCTCCCTCTGTTTCCGGTCATCTCAGCCCTGCCCATAAACCACAATAAAGTCGGAGGGCTTTAAAGGATCTAGCAACTCATAACACAGGCTTAACTGTATTACAGAGGCTATGAACGCTGCTATGAGGAGCCGTTATTGCGTGCGTGCGTGCGTGCGCGCGCGTGTGCGTGCGTGCATGCGTGCGTGCGTGCGCCACACCAATATTTCACTGTACACACAGTATAAGCGTGTCATGAGATATGACACAATATGTAAGTCTTGAATTGAATCTCGGAAGCAAGCCTTCAGGCAGTGAATTACAAAATCATAAATGATATCCTGGTATGAAACACATCTGCATATCGTCACTGTCGCAGAAACCTTGTATCTCCAAGTTTCAAATGTGTACGTTTTTTTCGTAAATTAAAGCCCTGCTTCATCATACAAGACTGTCGCACAAGACTAGTGAAAATAGCCGATGTACAAGCACACAAGGCCTCGTGAAAATAGCCGATCTACAAGCACACAACGCCTCGCACCGCGAGGCCTTGTGTGCTTGTAGATCGGCTATTTTCACTATTTTAAATCATTTTTAAAATGATAAACACAAAACAAACGATTTTGGACATACAAGGTTTCCACCCGACAACGAAGATATATATATAATCAATTCTGGCTTTGGTACGTTCACCAAATCATCACAGAGGGAACCCAGAACAGAGCCATGTGATGTCACTGTGGGGGGAAGCCCGCCTGCCCTGTGGCTGAGAGCCAACATTCTTATGTAAGACAGGTTAAGAGGATAAGTGTCACTGCGAGGAAACCTAAACTAAGATCAGGTTTAGATTACTACACCCGATTCCTCGTTTAAAGTTACTCTGAAGGACATGCTCCTATCTAGTCAGCACGCACGCACGCACACACACAGAAATGCATGCACTCACACAGGCACGCACGGCACACACGTGATGCTCGCTCATCTCGCTCGGTGGACTGATTGCTCGGAAACAAGCCGTTCATTGTGGCACGCTTCTGTCTGTGTCCACTTTTACTTTGTCTTGCACTATGCTAGCACTGCTGAGGGTGTATAGTGTTGTATATTAAATATTATAGATAGACAGACATACTGTTGTTTCATGTTGAGATTGGCACATTTCTTGGGCCAAACTGCCCAGATCACACATGTCACACGTGTCTTCTTATTTTTTCACTCTCAAAAAGTGCCTGCAATGAAGTGCATTTGACACTACATTGCAGTGCACATCATGGGGTGGTCACTGCTTGCCTCCTGTGATGTGTTTTATTTAAATTTGTGTTTATTTTCTGTTTATTTCGTTGCTGAGTGAGGTCAACAGACAAAGTGACATGAGTGAGAGGAAAGAATCTGGGTGAAATGTGCCAATCTCAACAGGAAACAACATTATAGACAAGTCAGACAGACAGACAATTTTCTTTCTTTTTGCCACCTTGGTGTTGTTTGACGTCTTTCCATCTACATTCCTTTATTTTACTTGCCCTGTAATCGCTTTTTAACTGCTGTACTGTCTTTGGTCCAGCTGGCTCAATACAGATCTTTTGTGATCTCATCTTAACACAAGAGTGTGCAATAGCCTTAAAGTGCTTCTATTTCCCCATGAGGTTTTAGGACACTAGCCGTAACCATGGCGACCTGGTTTGACGCTTACACGTCTGATCCAATGACAAGTTACCTCCGGTCTCAGAGTTGCCTAGGCAATGGGCTAAATGGGATCCACACACGCGCGCACACGCACACACGTGCACATTTACCAGAATGTTCTGCCACATCATCCAGTACCAGGAGATACGAAAGGAGGTATTATCACTACATTTGAGGTTGATATGTGTCGATATAGTTTCGCTATATGTCTTTATTTAAGTTGATAATGACAAAATACATACCGGTATCATTATTGGGTTTTTTTTATTTACTTTTTGATTCCACAATTTTGTAACCCATTTTTCACCCAGTGCTAATTGCCTAAGCTGTAATCCGCTGCTCTCCCTCTGCCAACCTGGGGAGGGCCCCAAACTGAGCTCATGCTTCCTTCAGTGCATGACAGGGGGGAGCTTCCCTGGTTGGACGTAGCGCATGGAAGGAACACGTTATTCCAACCAGTTCCTTTCCCCTCCATCAGGCGCCCCGGCTGGCCAGGGGGAGGCATTATAGAGACCAGGATTACTGCATGTTTTTGTGAGGGTACCTACCCTAGGGTGTGGGCACTGATGACGCAGAGGAGAGAACACGCCCCCAGCACCCACAGTGTCCCCCTGGCGGGAATCGAACCCAGGACCTTCTAGCTGTGAGGCGACAGCGCTATCGACTGTGCCAATGTCCCCCCCCCACCCCAAAAAAATGGGTTACAAAATTGTGGAATAAAAAAGTAAATAAAAAAAAAACAATAATGATACCGGTATGTATTTTGTCATTATCAACTTAAATAAAGATGGGACACAGCATTGTAATCTCCAAACTAATAAACTGTTCAGAATCACATTGTTAAGGGGTGCCTGTTGGCTTAGCGGTCCAGGTGCATACCACTTATAGGCTTTGTGTAGCCTGACTGTGTGTCGCGGGTTTGAATCCCGTTCCCGATGACCTTTGCTGCGTGTCACTCCCCATCTCTCTCTCCCTGTTTCCTGTCTATCTCTATTATCCCCTATCAATACAGGCAGAAAAATACCCCAAACATATCTTTAATAAAAAAGGATCACATTATTATTGGCATTATCATTAATTATGGTAAAAAAAAAAAAAAAAAAAGTAAATGGTACATTTACTGTATATAATGCCCTTCTCGAAAGCACTTTACAATGAGCATTGCATTCACCCATTTGCATGCACATTTACACACCAATGGCAGAGGAAACCGTGCGCGGCACCAACCCGGTCAATAGGAGCAGTTAGGGGTTCAGTTTCTTGATTCAAGAACACTTCAACACACTGGGGATCGAACTGGGAACTTTCCAATTCCTGTGCCCAGTGGTGTAAAGTAACTAAATACATTTATTTAAGACTGTACTTAAGTGATGAATACTTTTACTTTTGGAACTTTAAGTACATTTTGATGCCAATACGTTTGTACTTTTACTCGAGTACATTTTGAATTCCGGACTTTTACTTGTAAGAGAGTATTTCTATATCGCAGTATTGATACTATCACTTAGTACAAAATGTGAGTTAACCTGACTGCGCCAGATGATGGCAGTAGTGCGTATGCCTGGCTGCATACCGCTCTGCTTACCATCATCTGGGATCGCTCGGGCAGACCCGATGTAAGGGGCGGGCCATTTTTTCACATTCTTTAGCAGGTGATTGGATGGGGCCGTCTCTCTATCACAGTCTGGGAGTGCCAACTCTAACCACTCATATTGGCCTGTCTGCATGACGTTACACCCAGAATCCGCCTCCTGGGTTTCCACGTGGTCTGCAATCAGACTCTATTGGCTTTTTCCACCACTGCCTGTGCCTCCCCATCAGCTTCTTCAACTACTTACTTAGGTAGGGTAAGTGATTTCACTTAAGTTTCAGTTTTCATGTAGGTGACAGGCGGGGGCCTTCCTCCAATCATGATCAAGTGGAGGCGGGCCTTAGTGCGCGTAAGGCCAGCCCCCACTCAACCATGATTGGACGAAGATCCCAGTCTATCCTGATTGAAGGAAAACTTGACACCCAACAGTTTTTGAAACTGCTTTTTTTCTCCTCACAGGAGATAAAGCTGAAGTCCAAATATGGACCATAGGCTCTGATGCCTGACAGCGTGTTGCGGGTTCGGGTTCCGATCCCGACGATCTTTGCTGCGGGTCACTCCCCATCCCCTAGTTTCCTGTCTACCTACTGTACCCAGGGACGTGCTGGGCCCCTGATTCAGCCCGGGAAAAAGAGTTGGAGAGGCCCTCATTACGCGCTATAGAGAGAGATCTCTCTCTATAGCGCTGCTGCTACTCAAAGATTTGTGACAAAGTGACAAGCCAGTGGGCCAGTTACATGAGTTATATTTCGTCGTTGTCGGGTGGAAACCATGTATGTCCAAAACCGTTTGTTTTGTATTTTATCATTTTAAAAATGATTTAAACTAGTGAAAACAGCCGATCTACAAGCACACAACGCGTTGTATGCTTGTAGATCTGCTGTTTTCACTACTTTTGTGCAAACAGTTTAATTTTTACTTTTGTGCAAACAGTTTAATTTCTTCCTAATGGCCGGCCTGGACCGGCCGGGAATGAACCGGCCGTTCGGGAGTTGTCCCGCTTTTCCCAATGGCCAGCACGTCCCTGACTGTACCATAAATAAAAGCAGAAAAGTCCAAAACATATCTTACAGCAAATGTCTTATCGTGCTTTCAGTTCCAGAATATGCTCAACTTGTTCAACTTCCTACCCAGCGAAATCCTTTTATGATGAGGACGATAAGGTTGTTTATCGGCAGTGCAATTTATGTGTTTGGAAGTTGGAAACATATCAGTGATACTGTATTGCTAACAGACTAAAAGGGTGAGCCTGATGATAAGGAAAAACCCAAGACACAACACTGACTTCTATTTCTGCCATTTTTTTATTGGTCTGTCTCCTATCTCCAGTCTACGTGGTTCTGGGGAAGAGGAACATTAAGTTTGCCGTTTTGTTAAGGCCGTCTTTCATTTTTATTTTATTTTTTACACAGAATCAAATACTTAAAAATGAAAATGTACTTGAAGCACCAAAAGTAAAAGTACAAAATGTTTGAAGATAGCCGATCTACAAGCTGCAGATTTCTGTGTTGACTTGAGCTTTCGTTAGCAATGGGCAGTTATGGGTTCATTGCACCAGTTGCAAAAAATACAAAAGGTGCAAAAACGGACCCCAGAGTTATATTAACACCAATATCTGTGCACGTCTCCTGGCTGCATATTGCTCTCCCCAGGGGCGTCACAAGGGGGGGAAAGTGGGACTGAGTTACTAGGGCCTAAGGTGGAGGTTAATTATTTTATACTTTAACTATTGAAAAATAGCAGATATACAGCACGGCACAGAGTGCCGCGCAGCGAGTCGTGAAAATATGTGCAAATCTTTGAATATATGTATTTTTAAGCGAACATTTGTAACTTAAAATTTGCTTCTGGGGGGTCCCTGGAACCAAATATTTTGAGATGGGTGTCCGTGGCCAAATACATGTCATTTTGGGGGTCCTTCACATGAAAAAGTTTGAGCACCACTGACATAGAAACATAGTTTAAAAAAAAAAAAAAAACCTTAGAAGGATTTGAAATATTCAAAGACAAATTTTCAAGGTTTTTCAAAAATAGAGAGTGCGAGCTTGTAGATCTGCTATTTTCAATAGTTAAAGCACAAAATAATGTTTTCCCAGTCTAAATGAGTTACATCCCCTCCCCTATGAAGAACATTCATGGAGGGCCCGCAGTGAATCCTTGTACCCAGGTCCCAGAATTTGGTGCAGCACCCCTGTATGCAATACACCCTGTTTGCCAAGTTGTGGAACAGTTATTAACAGCAGCACTTCTGCTCGTAAACAAGAGTATGCCAACTGTTCCGTCTGGAACAAGCTCCACCCATGGCAGCTGTTTCTAACTCAACCGCTGTCATTTTATGGTTAGTGTCTACTGTCTAGCAATCCTGGTTGCTCACTTATATACAAATTACAACTTGTATCTATTAGCCTTTACACACTTCTGGTTCTGAGAGCTCACCTGAGATATTGCAACACTACATGTACATTACGCACAAGGCACTTTTTCTTAACTACTTATGCCCTACTTATGTCTAACAATACATACAGTACTCAAAATTGTACTTAAAGAGGTGGTGCCATAGTTTTGTACTTTAGTATGTGTCTATGGAGTTAACATTACTCTAATAGATAACAAGGTGTAGTTATAATATGCAAATATGTCTTCCCTGTGTATTTTGGGTTACTTCCTGAAAGGCATAGTTAATGAGCAGGTGGGTGTGGCCACATAAAAACATAATTTCAACACTTTCTGTACACTTTTTTGAAAAAGATCTTCCTCCAAGTATAATCATAAAACCTGACGATTATGTTGTAGGGGGGGAAAAATCACGGCGCAATGTCTTGCCCCGACACATTTAGGCCTGGAATTATTTTACTTTTTTTATATTTTTGTAATTTTATACTATAGCTATTGAAAAATAGCAGATATACAAGCTCACAGCGCGGCACCGAGTGCCGCACTGCAAGCTCGCAGATCTGCTATTTTTGAAAAGTCGTGAAAATGTGTGCATGCAAATCTTTGAATGTATTTTTAAAGCGAACATTTGTAACTCAAATGTTGCTTCTGGGGGTCTCTGGAACTAAACATTTTGAGATGGGGGTTCGTGGCCAAATACATATCATTTTTGGGGTCCTTGACATTCAAAAAGTTTGAGCACCACTGACATAGAGACATAGAAGGATTTAGAAGACACTTATAGAAGAATCGGGTCAAAATGTTCAAACACTTGCACAAATGTTCATGATTTTCATTAGTTAAAGCATAAAATAATGCGTAATAATTTGTACCCGGCCTAAATTGGTTAAGTACAGTACTTGAGTAAATGCACTCTTACAGTATGTTACTGTATTCACTGGCTGCTTAATGCATCTGCGGAAAACAGAGCAAACTAAGCTCCCAAGGACATGGGAACTTCAACAGCGACCTTGCCATTATCTCCACATCTCTTCTGCTGAATTAATTCGGCTGAAAACGTTCACTGTTCATTACGAGCGAAGTCCAATTCAAATCTCCTTCTGGTTGTGATTTATTTTCTTTCTTTTAAAGGGGTGATAAAAGCCACAATCTCTAGGTCATCGAGAGACGTAGAATTTATGGTCAAATTGTTATAGCAAGTGACCTAGAGTACGGCACTGTACTGTTTATATCGTCCGTCATTGCTTCTCAACCTCTTCTGGATCAGGGCAAGTGGTTAAAAGTAACTAAGTACATGTACTTAAGTACAATGTTGAAGTATTTATACTTTACTGGAGTATTTCCAATTATTTTTTATACTTTTGCAACACTACATCTTGGATCCAAATATTGTACTTTTACTATAGCAGGCGACGATGCGACAGTGGAAAAGCCAAAAACATGAGAATATTTAATCTTTGGACTACATCGTCCGGCGATACTAGCCAATCAAATTCAAGCGTCGCTTTGTTTGACCAATGGAGGACACACGGTAATGATGTCAGGAACGTCCACTAGGAGATTTTTATCACCCAGAGTTGCGGTTGTTGCCCGCTGTTAAAACGTCAGAAAGAGTTCAGTTAGAAGTGAAAGCTGACAGGTGCATGTTCAGGTGAACGATACCCACTGCACTGTGGGTCAAAGCAAAATGAAACTTCAGACACACTGACCAGGACATTCTCTCTGTGTGTGTGTGTGTGTGTGTGTGTGTGTGTGTGTGTGTGTGTGTGTGTGTGTGTGTGTGTGTGTGTGTGTGTTATTCTGAGGACAGTCTACTGTATAGGTCCTCTAGGGACACTGAAAGGGCCCACTTCTATTCCCACTCCAATTACACTAGTACTGACAGCATCGTCATTTTCTCTCTCTCTCTCACACACACACACACACACACACACACACACACACACACACACACACACACACACACACACACACACACACACACACACACACACACACACACACACACACACACACAAATACAAATCGTATGCCCCCCAACAGAGGACTCACTGAGATGAGATGAGTTTTCTCTCTCCCACACACACACCTGCAATAAAGCAAACATTTCCCAGAGAGCGCACGCACGCACACACACGCGCACAGACACACACACACACGCACACACACACACACACACACACACACACACACACACACACACACACACACACACACACACACACACACACACACACACACACACACACACACACACACACACACACACACACACACACACACACACACACACACACACACACGTACGTGTGGTCCTGTGGTCTTCCTAGGTGACTAATAATGTGTAGGTAATGGGTACGGGTGTGAGCATGTCCGCATGTACAGTATAAGTGTATCTGCATGGGTGATTATCTTTATTCGTCCCAGCTGAGGGCGAAAGGCCTGTTCCGATTGGTCGGCTGCAAACTACCAATCACTGTTGCAAGCTAAAGTGCCGTCATCACGCTAAGCTGTCACTTCGCAGAAATGTCACCACCTTGCTGCTTAAACACTGCTGCCAAACACATTTGCTGTGGTTAGTTTGGTATTCACGGCCGAGGAGACACTGTCTGGGCGCAAAGGAACCAGAACGCTGGAAACAGCAACCTTTGGCGGTTTACAGAATGGTTGCATAAATCACAACAGAGCAGTCACTTTGTTATCCAGCTCTTTGTCGACAAGAGCGTTAATTATTTACTAAATTATCGGGACCCATGGAAAATGAGATGGTTGCCTACATCTCAAGGAGTTTGTTCTATTAATGTTTGCAGTGGTGGTAAAAGTAGTCACGTATTTTACTTAGCCCTAAGTAAAAGTATCAATACGGCAATATAGAAATACTCTGTTAGTAAAAGTCCGGATTTCAAAATATACTGATTAAATGTATGAAAATGTTTGCATCAAAATGTACTTAAAGTAACAAAAGTAAGAGTACAAAATGTTTGAAAATAGCAGATCTACAATCTCTTGCTTGTAGATCGTCTATTTTCAAATAGCCTAGGTATATAAAGTGGTTGTTTATGTATGTCTTATAATATAATAATATAATATATTATATCTATATTATAAAGTTTTCAAATACATGTAGTGGAGTAAAAGTACAATATCTGGATCCGAGATGTAGTGGAGTAGAAGTAAACGTATGGGAAATTGGAAATACTCAAGTAAAGTACAAATACCTCATAATTTGACTTAGTTACTTTACACCACTGAATGTTTGTTCTGTGAATAAGTAGCCTAAGGCTATGGGAGAAACAATTCATCATTTCCTCTGTATCAAACTTCAGCTATGGCATATATCAATGCCTGCCCTCAGTTGTGGAACCTTGGACAATGACGAATGCCTGGGCGATAATAACCTGTAATATAATACATACAGTACATACAAGCAGAATCCCTCAACAGCGACACCCGCAGGCAAATAGGTATTTTTTTCCATTGCAACTCAAAAGGCATTAGAACACTGAGAGAGAAAAAACAACTGCTATGGCTCATTGGAGTGGTTTTTTCAGTTAAAACCTTGTAATACTCATTTGAAGGACTATGATAAAAACATTTATGTTTTATGAAAACAGCATGTCATTAGACCTTTAACCCCCTTTTTCCAGTAATGTATGTGGTCTCAATTTGCAAGTATTTTACTAGATATCTTCTGGGAGTTCAAGACTGACAAGTAAAGACACTTGATACTATTGATCATATACACACGCACGTCCACATGCATGTTATGTCCACGGACTGGACACAAGCGTGTCTTCAGACTGGACACATGCACGTTGTCCATACACACATCCCCACATTGAACAGATGCTTCGGTCAGCATTGCTCTCTTAGTTCCATATACTGTAGGATGTGAGAGAGACTGATGACTGGCACGGACACACGCACACGCACACGCACACGCACACACACACACACACACACACACACACACACACACACACACACATACACAGAATGCTGAATGGTGGGCTGACTATCGCAGAGAAAGGGAAGATTGACTGAAATTGGAAGTGAAATGGAAAAGTAATCAAAGTGACTCCAGTGTCTTTTTGATGAGGTCGATTTTTGGAACGGGGTGAAGGATTGGGGGACGAGAGATGAAGAGAGATCTCTGCGCCTCAAAGAGACAATGGATGAGAGAGAGAGAGAGACAGATAAAAAGCATAAAAAGGTGATATTTATTACAAAACCAGCTTAGAGAACTTTCAGAGAGCTGATAGCATCCTGACCACTTTCAAGGGTCATTCAAGGTAGTTTTTATTCTTGTGTACATTTACTTAAGTAATATACAATTTTGAAGTATTGTACTTTACTTGAGTATTTCCTATCACCAATACTTTTACTTCTACTCCACTACATTTCAGATCCAAATATTGTACTTTTACTCCACTACAATTATTTGATTATTGATTTACTAGTTACTTTGTAGATTTTGATTATTAATACAAAACATACTTTAATCACTTCAGCCCTATATACATTTCGGCCATTTGGAAATAATAGTTCTACAAGCTTACAATACGTCGCTTATAGATCTGCTATTTTCAAAAGATTTGTATTGTATTTGAAAACGTCATGGGACATTCTGCATAATGGGTACTTTCTACTAGAGAAAGATAAATGCTTGCAGAATGCTTCTGTCCACTGTGGCCAGTGAGATTCATGTCTCTCTTACAAAGGACATCTAAATGAGGACTTTATAACTAACTGAAGTTGTGATGGAATAAGACCTCTCCCCCATGGACTGTATGAACCGTAACATAATGAGTGCTAAAAAATGTTGCATTGTAATTTTTTATTTTCTGTATTTCTGCTGCCCAAGTTGACCTGTTTACTATATACAAAAATAAAAAAACAAAGTTTAAAAAAAACAAAAAAACAAAGGACTATATTTGCATTAACCACCACCAGCTCTATGAGAAGAGAACACACACACACACACACACACACACACACACACACACAGCCGCATGCGTGCACGCAGACACACGCACGCACACACGCATGCGCACACGCACACGCACACACACACACACACACACACACACACACACACACACACACACACACACACACACACACACACACACACACAATGGCACACGCTTCCTGTGAGATTTACAGCACCCAGGTTGCTGGTCTTTTAGAGGACCATGTTTCATTTGGATGAATACACGTTAGAGAGGAAGACAATGTGAATCCCTGTCCTCCGCGAGCAGCACATCTCCAGGCTCTGTTTCCAATGCCTCTCTCTAAAGATGCCATGAAATGGCTTTCTTTTTCTTCTTTTTTAACCCTGCAAGACCCGAATTAATTTCTACTGGCCCAAAAAAAAAAAAAATCAGATGGTGTTGTAGGAGTCCTAATCACAGGAAAATGTCATGTTAAAAAATGAATAATGTTTTTGTAAGGTTTTATAGTCATAAATCATAAATCATGCTCTAATTTGCATTTTGGGGATATTTTCCACAATAATAACAAGAAGCCACAAGTAGGTGGATCCGCTGATCAGTCAAAGTCCCTCCCCTAGCTGTAAAATGTTCAGACAGGGCCAGACAAATGTCAGACTAAAGCTTGAAATCAGGCTACACCCCCCCCTGCTCTCTGTCCGCATTTCCCGTCCATCTCTTCACCGCAACTGTCTGAATCAAGCATAAAAATGCCAAAAATAAACGTTAGAAAGAGAAAGAAATTAACAGTCCCAAACGTCGTACTCAGCTGCTTCATCCTCCTTTCATGTTGTGTCAAGGCCATCATATAACCACACAGACAAAAAAAAGACAATATGTTTTTTCCTTCAATGGAGTCAGTTGTGGAAGAAGTACTAAGTACTAAGTACTAATCGTTTTGCTTAAGTAAAAATAGCAAGTACTACTTCTTCTAGTTTTTTACTATTTGTCCTCGCCATCACGGTGCCAAGTATCTACTGCCGTGCAGGTCAGAGGGCCGCATTAACAGAGCATTGGTCTTGTTGGAACGTTGGAAGCGCCGTTTCATAAAAAAACACCAGGAAGTGTCTCCGTCTGGTAAATTAGGCTCTGCCTCCGCCACAGCGGATGCAAAGTGACATAGCGTTAAGAACTCCTTCTAACGCTATGGACCAGAGCTATGGCAAAACTATGGCAGTCAAAGTGTTAACGACACACAATAAACACTCCCAGTGTGTAGAAATCTTAACATGATTGGACAACCCTGAGACATTGTCAGACATGCAGCACTTCGTGTCACACAGTGCTGCAACAGCAGGTTTTAGTGGTATCTACAACTTTGTGGAACAGTGAAGGTGGATGTTGTGATTTCATATGGTATTACCAAGGCCAAGCATATGAATAGAGAACTGAATTGACTGTGATGGGTGGGTGGATGAATTAATATTCCATTACATATTTAGATCATCACGCAATGACATCACAACATCGTCATCACAACCAATGTAACTGTCCTATAAAAGTAAACGTCCAATTAACTAATTCATTGTTGTCATTCAACAACTAGTTAATCTGTTTAACATCTTATCCTGTAAATTTCTTGCGCCGATTCACGGTGGTGCTGCTGTGTGAAATGTGTCACTGGACAATACATCGGAAAGGAGGACCTACAAAATACTACCATGCTACCGTGGTAGTCGGACACAAGCTGTACTCATTTGGAGAATACAAGAACTACCTGAACAACATTGGTCAGATAGAAGTCTACATCTTCAACACAGTGTTGAAGCAAGGAGCTACCACTCAGCCTGTGTTCTAGAGAAGATCATGTATGTGTATGGAGGATGCATCGAGCGGACTGGACTCACTAATGACTTCTACAAGCTGGACACCAGCATAATGGTCTGGACTTTAATTAACACCAGAGGAACTCCACCACCTGCTTCATCACAGCACTCTACCACCATCATTGGGACAAAGATGTTTGTATTTGGGGGCCTTGGGAGCTATGGGGGCTATGGGAGCTATGGGGGCTATGGGGGCTATGGGGGCGGTGGGGGCGGTTACAACAACAGCATCACAGTGTTTGACACAGAGACCAACTGCTGGTTGAACAAGTCTCCTGGACACCTTCTCCCAGAACGACGCAGTCTTCATTCAGCCTTTGCCTACAATGGAGAGCTGTATATATTTGGTGGCTGGCAGGGGCAAAACCGCATCTTCAATGATCTGTGGAAATTCCGTACAGAGACCTTCTCCTGGAAACAGGTTGAGCCCAAGGGGAAAAGCCCAGGTGTAATTTATGGGATGTGCTGCTGCATGGTGGGAGATTGTATTATCATCCATTCAGGATACTTTTCTGGTGACCTGTACATCCTAGACTTAAATCCTAGCCTGAAGATGTTATGCAAGCTAGCAGTCACTCAGCATGGTCTGGATCAGGCTGAACTCCCACATAACATCAGGTGGGAACTGGCTGCCATGACTACCAACAGCAACAGAAATAAATGACATAACCCACCAACACACACGCACGCACACACACGCATACACACACAAATACATAAATAAATACCCCTACTAATACATAAATACCTAAAAATAGAAGTGGCAACAGGGTCCAAGCATAGAAGATGCTTATGAGATGATGAAGAGGAAGTTGATGGAGGAAAAGGTGACGACTTTCAGGAGAATATGCAGATGAATAAGACACTTAATCTTTCTTTGTTGAAAGTGAGATTTGAACTCAGAACCCTACATGTAGAGAGGGAGTAACACTGCTGTTAAATTCATCACTATACCAGATGCCATTCGTATGACATCACTCATCTCCATATTTGGGCTCAGACAGACAGACAGACAGACAGACAGACAGACAGACAGACAGACAGACAGACAGACAGACAGACAGACAGACAGACAGACAGATTTAGGTCTGTAAGAGACTAGTCGTCCATAAGAGGATCTGTCTGTCTGATTGTCCAGAGCTAACCTCACAAACCACAGTTCCAGATTAATTGTGATCGCTGCCCAAAGAAGTACTTGTCGTTCTTACACTTTTTTTCCCTTTTTTTTTTAACGAAAGTCTAATGTAATGGAGAAGAACTAGAAAGATGAAATTGGAAATTGCAAGTGTGGTTGCCGTGACGTGAGACAAACATTAATGTTGTCTTACCATTTGAATTTTCCCCATTCAAGTCAATGGGGAAATTTAATTCACTAATACATTAATGGCCATATATGGAGATCTCTGTGTCAGCCTTTGTCCCTTTCATGCCCATATTTGGAATTCGCTGATGACATCAATAGCCCATATCTTGGAATGCCCATATATGGACATACTGTAATGTGTCAGTCTCATGTGGTCTATGATGTCAGACATCTATGATCTCAGTCATCTCCATATTTGGGAAAAGTTAAAATGTGTATTAAAGTCAATGGAGAAAATTAATTCACAAATAAATGTATATAAATTAAACAATATATAACATATCTCTTGGCACAATGCAAGGCATGAATTCCCGATGAAGCCGGCCCATATTTGACATAATGGGCCAAGTGCGTTCCACCAAACACTGTGGGAGGAGTAGGTTTATCTAGGAGGCCCAGAATAAAGACAGACAAGTACTATAGTCTGGTTGCCCTGCAGGGGCAACCAGACTACAGTACACACACATAAAACACATCAGAGGTAATGGAACAGAAGATAAAAAGGACATCATGAAAAGACAACAGAATAGGGACGCTATAGGGTTGATGCGCATGAAGTCATTCAGTCCAGGACCAGGCAACAGGTCAATCAATTCACATGATGTCACCAACAGGGTTCCATGTGTCATGGCTGCACCCTACTGGCCAAAATAGATATTTATTTCAACATATAGTTTTTATTTTTTTCCATCCAAACCTGAGAGCCCAAACACAGGGCTAGAACGTCCCCTTACCCTGCCTTTGGCCATGGGCAAGATGAGGATGTCTGTTTCTCCAATTACTGAATAATATATAGTAGGAGAGGGCCAATCTGGCCTAGAGTTACTGCCTGCCAACCAAGAGAAATACAGTGCCTGACACGCAGTGCGCACATACAGTATGTGTGTTTTACAAAGGGAGAATGTACGGTGTGTGTGTGTGTGTGTGTGTGTGTGTGTGTGTGTGTGTGTGTGTGTGTGTGTGTGTGTGTGTGTGTGTGTGTGTGTGTGTGTGTGTGTGCGCGTGCGCGCGTGTGTGTGTGCACGTGTTTTAGGAAGACACAAACAGTAAGTGGGAGAGAGGGAGAATGTACAGTGCATGCGTGTGTGCGCGATTGCATGCGTGCGCTTTCTCCCTACCTTCATGACGATGAAGAGAACCAGGGTGACGAAGACGTTGACCTGCGGGTGCTGCCAGGCCGCCGAGTGTCCGATGTAGTCGAACTCCTCGGCGATGCCTTGCTTGGCCCACGTCCTGTTGTCCAGCAGGGTCACCAGGGACTCCTTCTGGGTCAGCTGGGAAGTCAAGGCATCTTTATTTAGATATAGCACATGATTTAAAACAACAGGAGCTGACCCAGCGTGCTTTCCACACTGGAAATGACAAAACGGCAACACAACGTGACGCCCATAAACCCACGAGTCCACAAAAGCAGGGGCGTCGATTGGGTATGGCAGGGGTATGCAGCTGCCATACCCTGGGTCCAGGCCAGGGGGGAAAATAAAAGTTACTTTTAAATATAAATCCATGAATTTCTCTTTGTCTATCTGTTCTGGTTATTATGTTGTTAAATTACAGTAAAATGACTACAAATACAAAATTTAACAAAATGGTCACTTTGACAAGGTATTATAATTATATTCTCCACGCTTATATTCTCCCCATCTTGACAGAATGGTATATGCCCAGGTTCCGCAGGTCAGCTGCACAGATGCAATGCATTATTGTTAATTGTGGCACGTTTACTAACATGCCAAGTTTAGCTGCACTTGAACAACCGTTCCAGGCTGCCATATCTGGCCCAAGAAACCGTAGAAACGGGTGGAAAAATTAAATGAACTTCTTAAAATAAATGTATCATGCCTGTTGCTAAGGTATGGCGCGCGTGCAAGACACCAGTCATGTTGCCATACCTTAGCTTTTTCCTAACTGACACCACTGCACAAAAGCAAGACCGGAATGTCAAACGTAGAATTAATAAAGTGTCATAAGGGATATATGGGGTAATAAAAATAGATTAAAAGGTGAAGTACATTCTGTGGAACATAGACCGTGATGAGTCAACCTCGGACTGAGATAAAAGCAGGAGAGGAGAGGTCAGTCTTTAGGTTAGATTTAAAACGTTTAATGGTGCAGGTTAAGTGAATCGACGCGCACGGACAAGAGTCGAGAGCAAGCGATCCGACAGAGGTCCTTTACAGGTCTGTTCACGCAGTCTTCCCCATAATGAATACAAAGCACGTCCAAAAAAAAAGAAAAAAAAGAGGATACATTTCGTTTCCATAAGGACATGGCTCACAATTTAGAGAGACGTAGCTCGGACTATTGGCTCTGCATTCCTCAGTATTTTAGACTTGACAATCACAGGCACTTGGGTGGTGCAGTGGTAAAGTCCCTGCCCACCACTGCGGGGGGTTGTGGGTTCGAATCCGCTGTGGTCTATGTGAACACAATTGTTCGGGGGAGGGAAGCCCAGTTTTTTCAGAAAACTGTGTTTGGATTTAGAAAACATTTGTAGAATCTTGTGTCTTATGTCTTAACCCAGGGCTACTCAACTTTAGATGGCTCAGGGGCCACTCAGCAAAATGCCAAAAGTCCAAAGGGCCGCAAGCTAAAAATGACTGATGTTGTATTTTGGACGTTTACAATGATTTTGTAACACACTTCATGACAAGTCTAATAATTAAGGAAACGCACAGAAAACAGCTACATTTCCATCTATATATATTAAAGCCAGGCCAAACCTCATTGAACCAAAAGATTGTCATAAATGGAATGATGAAATTATCAAATTTTATCAAATTAGGCTTTATTTACAAAATGTGAAGTGAAAATGAACAGATCTGGTTCAATCTTTTTGTAACCGCCCCTTAAATAACACTGAGAAGGACCAGACTAATATCCACAACAGTGTCTGGGTATGCAATGCTTGTGAACTTTGGCAATGTAAAGGTATGTTTTCTCATGCCAATGAAGCTCCTTTGAATTGAATTGAACAGATTGTAACAGTCAGAGTGCAACAATTCAAATCAATGACTCAAATAATATCCTAGAAATTAAACTAAGTCTTTCTTCTTGTAACAAATAGAATAAATTATAAAATAAAATAAAATACAAATCTTGTTTTTCAAACAAGACAAAGGGTCTCTTAGGGGTTTTGGTAAAATTACATAATCTGACTTGAAGCTGTAGCCATGACCTGACATTTTATACGACGTTTATACTTATTATTCAATCACTCAAACCACAGTATCCCTATTCTTGGGGGACATTCACCAAAAATAGCCGATCTACAAGCTCACCACAAGATGTGTTGCTTGTAGATCGGCTATTTTTGGTGAAGAGAGTTGTTATATGGAAAAATAACTCAAGCTCAGTTCAACTCTGCCTCAGTTGCACTGTACTTATAAAACAGTTTGATGCTTTGAGCTTTGTATTAAAACACAACATCTCGTTGGAGGAGATTTGTGGTAGAATAGTTCCCTGGCTGATGCTATCTGTTGGAATGCGGTGCTGACTTTTTTTCATTGACGGAGCCGCAGAGACAAGGGCTACGTGTAACGTGCCTACGGGCAGTTCCCTCTTCATTAGCCTGAAACATGACAGTCGCGACCGTTCATATCGCACGACCGCCATGCGCCCAGTCTCCAGTAGCCCGACTGCGGTTGTCTGCTGCAAAATCTCCGCAAATTTGTCTGTCTGACTGTCTCGTTGTACCAGCTCTAGTGGAGTTGCATCTTCCACTGCTGTCAGTGCTGCGATATGGCTGCGCTGGCTGCGCTCTGTGTGTTGACTGCATTCGCTTCCTGACTACGGAGTGCACTGAGGCTCAAACATCACCGCCTTTGACAGGCTTAGAAAATTAAATATTTTTTTATTTGTATGATCATGACGGGCCGCACAGACATGCGGAAAGGGCCGCATGCGGCCCGTGGGCCGCGGGTTGAGTAGCGCTGTCTTAACCCATTAAGACAGGGAACACATCTGTGTCACATAACCACTTTAACCATTATTTGTTATACTTTGTCTTTTGCCTTCAATGCATGAGGAGTGAGCACACCGCTTCTTGTCACCTGACAGGAGGGAGCTTCCCCGGTTGGACGTAACACGTTATTCCAACCAGTTCCTTTCCCCTCCATCAGGCTGACCAGGGGGAGGCTGTATAGAGACCAGGATTACTGAACATTTTTAACTAAAATCTTTGCTTCTGGGGGGGTCCCTGGAACAAAATATTTTGAGATGAGAGTCCGTGGTCAAATACATATAATTCTAGGGGTCCTTGACATTAAAAACTTTGAGCACCACAGATAAAGAAACTTTTCAGAAAACCATAAGAACTTACAGTAGAAGACATTTTCAGGTATTTTTCAGGTCTTAAAATAGGTTGAAATAATCCATTCTGCTTTTCTGTAGGAAGAACTAAATTGCATATGGACGGGGGGTATGACACGTGTGAGCCGTGCAAATGTGCATGTACTTTATGCATGCGTCCATCACCGGCAGGCATGAGCAGACATGTACATCATGGGATTCAGGAGCTTAGTGTGGCAGATTTGAAACCACCACATGCTGACTTCCTCTCTCTCAGTAGGAAGCCAGATTGAAGGGTGGGCGGGTGTGCGTGTGCGCGCGTGGGTGTACAGTATCGCATGTGTGCCCAGGCCCAGAAGACACAGAATATTCTTTTCAACTTCAGATAATTATATATACCACGCATGTCATTGTGTGAGGCGGAACCAACCTTTCCAGCCATGAACTGTCCGAATCCAGGGGGGAAGGTCAGTGTGGACACCAGTAGTGTGACCAGGGCTGGATACAGTAGACGCCTAGGAGAGGGGGAGAGAGAGAGAGAGAGAGAGGGTTGGGGGGTCTCATACAGTTATTGGTGTGAGAGAAAGAATTCATGTTGTGAACGTAATTCTAATGCATTTTAAGCTTGTGAGGGTGACGGTAAGGGTGCACCAGGGACTCACTTCTTCATGAGGAACTTGTTGATGGCCTTTTGTTTCCTGATGAACTGGACAATCAATCTGTTCAGGTAGACAAACAGAGCACCGCCGAAACCACTGGCAATACTGCAGAGAGAGAGACAGACAGACAGACAGACAGACAGACAGACAGACAGACAGACAGACAGACAGACAGACAGACAGACAGACAGAGAGAGAGAGACTGGGTGAGTTGAGACGGGCGAGGGACATCACTTCAGGAAATAAAAGGAGGAGAGGAGAAAAGATATTCACACATGTTGAGAGCAGGGAAAAGAGACCAAATTCAAAAGAAGAGAATGAAGATAAAACCAACTGTCAGAGAGAGAGAGAGACCTGCAAGAGCACCAGAGACAACGCAGGGAGAGATAGGAGGTGCAGAGGCAAACGAGGGAACGCGTGGGGGCGGTCGCAGAGACAAAGCGCAATGGGAGCTTTACATAAGCTGCCATTTAAACACTTTGTGGGAGTACAGAGAGACAAAGAGAGAGAAAGAATAGATGCGCGGGGCTCTGCAGTCGGCCTAATGCTCCTACATATATCATACTGCATTATTAATGCTGTCAAATACGCCTTAATAAGCCATGAGTGGGTTGATGAGGGAAGCTTTGTTCCCGTTGCGTAGGCCGCTCTTAAACCCCGGCATGTGCGCACACACACGCACGCACGCACACATGCACGCACACACGTATGCAAGATGTGTGTTTGTGAAAGTACGCCATTCCGTGTGCATGTCTTGTGTGGTGCTAAAATGAGACGAAATCAAATATCTCAAGTTTTTTTTCTTACAGAATAACTCGGTGGAGATCTTTTGGGGGGAAGGCTTTAATGACATGAACTCTAGCGTCCCTATTCTGGAGCCATTTTCGGCAAAGAGATGTGGTGAAAATGAAAAATAACTCAAATGAAAAAACAAATCAACAAAGATGTTTTCTTTTCCCTTCACAAGCACATTTTGACAAACAGTCACTAGTTCATGTGGATGACCGAACATGCAGTTCTTGTTCATTTCGCTCAGCTAAGGTCAGAGATGGTACCGCTTTACTGTAGTTCAGCCTTTAATAATACCAGCAAAAGACAACGTTAATATCTCAAATGGTACAGTAACTCATAACACGGCATCAACAAATCGCCCAGCTGTAACTGAAGTTCATTATGTCCTTTTCTACTTCCATTTATAATCCCCCCCCCCCCCCCACCACCGTGTGTATTTGGGCACGCATGTGTGTGTGTGTGTGTGTGTGTGTGTGTGTGTGTGTGTGTGTGTGTGTGTGTGTGTGTGTGTGTGTGTGTGTGTGTGTGTGTGTGTGTGCGTGCGCATGCGTGTGTGTGTGTGTGTGTGTGTGTGTGTGTGTGTGTGTGTGTGTGTGTGTGTGTTCCAACTAATTGGACAGGGAAGGGTCTGGGCTGCTGCTAATGATCCCACTAAGAACCATCCATCCAAGACGGTAATTAGGAGCTTTTGTAGAAAACGTGACTAAGATTATGTCAGGAACACAAATCTAAGAGGAAATTAGAGACCTATTCAGTAATATGTTTAACAAGATAATAAAAATGTGTGTGTGTGTGTGTGTGTGTGTGTGTGTGTGTGTGTGTGCGTGCGTGCGTGTGTGTGTGCGCCTCAATTCCTATTGGGCAGCACTATGCACGCTGTACTGTGCTGTATTTGAAGCTGCATGTACTTTCCAGTTCTACTACAGATTTGAACCCGGCTCTCATGCGCAAGACTTGTGCAGAAATGTTACCACTGATCTAACAGAGCCAGCTCTGGGAAATGTTGAAATGTTGACTTTCAGGTCAACATTTGGGTCAAACCAGAAACAGGAACGTGTCAAAGATTATGTCCAACCCATAGACTGTAGAAAAATATGGACGAAATGACGCCATTGGTTTCTATGCAGCGCAAACGGCCCTTTTCCACGCCTTGAAATGGGTGTCGCCATCATAGAAATAAATAGAATTGTAATGCTACCAGAGATGCTATTGGCTGCCAACGGTCACGTGCAACGCAAGGATACTTGGGAGAATGTGTTGAGCTCTGCCGAAAATACAGCAGACGAAGAAGAAAACGTGGATCGCCCACAACAAGCCAACAACAACGCAACAACAACAACAACAACACACATCCTATTTTTCTACAGTCTATGACACAGACGGACCGCAGTGACAGTAAATGTCCGAATAACTTTTTAATTTTGCCACGGAGATTTGAGCACCGAAACGTTTGGACTCTGGAGTAGCCGCTGCAGCCGCCGCTAACCAAGCCTGGGTTCCCGAGGCTACCGCTAACCTGACCGGCCGTCTAGGACTCTGTACCCCGCATGGAAGCCTAGTTGAGGACTCCACTTTTGAAAGTGCCCGTGTAGTTCCGCTGGGTCTTATAATAATCCAGTTGTCCACTAGCCCCATATAGAACCTCACCCGTCGCTGCATACTGTTGTGTCTCGAGGTTATATGGGGCTAATTGTCCACTAGACTTTTCACAAAGCAAAGAGGCATTCGTCCAGAGAAATATGCATGTGTTTATTCATATTTATTAACAGGGATTTGTGATGTTTATAGGACTGAGGTTGCATTCATAGTTCATAGTGCATTCATAGTTCTCAGTCACACCTCTTAACAAAAGCTGACAACAATTTGACACCTATGTTAACAATGCGATTAATGTAGGAATGGATGCAATATGCATATGAATTGTCCATTGTGACTACAGTCTGTGATTGTGACATGCTAAGTAGCCAGCCTACAGTAGAAGAGAAGCTGGATTCACGAATGGATTCATGAACTAATTATTGAGCTGACATGCAGTATCGTGGGTTAATTATTCCGGGAGGCTAAAGAGGTTATTTCAATCAGCGATCGTAAATGCGCTTGATTCATGTCATTTGTTTGAGTTTTTTTTTTTACAGTAGCAGGCCTACATCATTCAGCATATTCCTCCTCTTTGATTCAGTCAATTTCATTCTGGTTTATATTTTGGAAATAAAATGTGAGATCAACCTATGTCTATTTGTGTGCGTTCCTATGCAAATTTGTGTGACATTTGTATGTGTGAGTGAATGTAAGTGCTAACTTAGTTTGACGTGCTGCAGACTGTTCTATTGACAATTATACTGTAGCCTCAGTGTTATTTTCAAATGTTTTAATTAATACCATTTGGTGAGGCTAAATGTTGAGTGTTTCTTTTTAGTTTTATATTATATTATAGGCTATACCACTTTATATACGAGTGGTTACTTGGGAGAAATACATTATTACCTAATAGCCGTTCTAAACCTACAAAAAGCCAGATAATTGCCATAACATCACGTCGCCGAAGTCTGCTATGACCAACTTCAAATTCCAAAAGAGCTCCCGACCGAGATCTCCCATCCTGGCTCCAACAACAGGTATATGAGGTATGGCAAGAATTATACAGGATAGCAGGACATGCAACTTCATATAAAAAGTGCTGTTTTCAGTTTCCAAAATGTTACATGAAATATTTGATAAATGGTCTGAAGTAGGCCTATAAAGTAAGTCTGTGGTAGGCATATGATTGACAAATTATCAAGAATGCTATATGCCAATGTTAAAGAGGAGTTTATAAAATAATATAGGCTTCCCTTGGCTTAGAACATAGGCTATTTTGGCTGTAAGTGGCCACTAATATGTTGTCTGGTGTCGATATGTTTATGTAGGGCTATTAGCTTAATGGCATGCCATACTTGCACAAATCAAGAGACGAGAAAAAACAAATAAAGACGCATTGTTTTGGTGGCATTATATATAGGCTTGTTACACAATCGGGCAGTAGGTAGCCTTCATAATAAATAAATACCAAGTCGTGTATTTGTGGCTGATATGCCTATAAGAGTAAATACATTGTAGGCGAATTTTAATAGCTCTGGATTAAGCGTCTGCTAAATGTACATTGTAACCTGGGTTTGTATAATAGATTTATTTTGTAAAAATGTTTACACGCCGTTGTACAAAATAAACCGATCTAGCTAACAGTGCGTCGCATTACGACGAGTTGTTAGATCTGCTCTGCTCTGGGTAACCGAATTGTGCATCAGTGCATGCAGGCTGGCCGCAGATCAGTTTCATCAGAAGTCGGCCCCGCCCCCACCCTGCAACTTTATCATTTATTTTAAAATACATTGGACCAAATTTCGACAAAACGCATATGATGGTGATTGAAAGGCTAGCGATAACTAGCGATAGGAACCATAAAGTATTCATGAAAATGTTAATTAAGGTTAGAACACGAAAGGGGAAAATGAATGGGATCCAATGGTGAACAATTCTTTTTGCTATCGGCCGAGGGGGAAAACAGCGCAACTAGCGGCCAATCATAGGAAGTTTTACTTCCGTATTGGAGTCATTTTAAATCGGCAGAACTTGCCCCTTGGTCCAACCTAGACACTTCAATTGAAGCGCAAATACAACCACCCCAATTGTATAAGTTATATTGTATTAACATTCTCTACCGTATAGATTGGACAGACTAAAATAGAGAAAGTGACATGGATCCTCCAATGTCTTCAAAGACATGTCCTATCGGATACAGGTCAGGTGGGCACTTGGGACATCTGGGCACCTCAATGTAAAATTGGTAACATTTTGTCCAAAATGTAAAAAAGTAAAATATTTGAAGTATTCATGATGTGAACATGCACAGTAGATCATTATCAGACTTAATTTTATCCTTCAACTTCTTGTTTATGCCCCAAAATGACGGATATACAGGTTTTGTAACAATTTGTAGCATTGGCATCCGTCAGTCTCGAGAGACTATGGAGTCGCGCTCCGGATAGGGGCCGTTCCGCTTCCGGTGCAGCGTTGGACATGACTGAATAAGCCTATGTGGGATTTGCATTCCCTTCCGCACTTCACACAGGGAAGACTGGTACTGGTCTGTAGATATATTGGACCTTAATTGTCGAATGTAAGCATGTAATGATCATGTATACTTTCTTTAACTCAAGACCATTTCTCAAATATTTAATTTTCTAACATTTTGGAATATAAAAATGCTTGTGAGCAAGTAGATCTGCTATTTTCACAATAGAACCGTGTTATACAAAATGTAACGCCTCAACTCTTAGTGCTCGTCTGGGTGGGGGGGGGGGGGTGGTCCCCAGTTAAAATATGATTATTTTGGGGGCCTGAAAAGGTTGAGAACCACTGCCGTAGCATGCACTGCATGCATCCAACTTGTTCAAAGACATGTCCTATCTAGCATGTAGGCGTCCAACTTCTTCAAAGACATGTCCTATCTAGCATGTAGCACAGGACGGACTCTCTGTATATGGCCCAGAAACGCTGACCGACTTTCCACAGCATGACAGCAATTGGCAGGGGAACATGGAAATAAGGTGCATTAGGGGGCAAGAAGCGTGCACGCCGCATATGCATTCACCCACTTCAAACATACTGTACACGTGCACGGTTTATGCACATAAGCCCTGTCATAGACACACACACGCATGCAGCGCACACGCACTTCCAAATAAGTCTGGTTTCACAATTCACCCACACAGAGGATTGCATAAGCTTGGGCTCGCGCTCAGACACACACACACACACACACACACACACACACACACACACACACACACACACACACACACACACACACACACACACACACACACACACACACACACACACACACACACACACACACACACACACACACACACGTGTTAAACGTGCAGCAAAGCAGGCTGCCTTGTTCTCCGCGGGACGCCTTTTAATGCGACTCGGATCCAGCTGGTGGGCGGAACACCTTCGGACCAAAAAATAAAACATCTGAAAAGAGGAGCAGCGAACGAAAGGAGAGGCGCGCGAGAGAGAGCGAGGGGATTTTCATCTCCCAGGCGAGGCCCACGCACCCCCACCGCGCGCATGCAGGGGCTGCTGTGCTTTCATCTGGGTGGCACAGGGAGCCAGGGAGCCAGGGATACGGAGAGACAGGTGGCGAGTGGGGGGGAGAGAGAGAGAGAGAGAGAGAGAGAGAGAGATGAGGCAGGAGGCTGCAGTTCCATTCACAGTCACAGAGGAGCCCTCAGGCTATGACATGCTAAAATAAGGCATCCTCAATAACTTAACCAGTTAGGGCCGGGAACGTGTCTTTTTGTGGCTTTAGATTTTAAACACTTGAACCATTATTTTATGCTTTAACTATTGAAAAATAGCAGATATACAAGCTCACAGCTGCGAGCTTGTAGATCTGCTATTTTTGAAAAAATGGTGAAAAGTCTTTGAATATTTTGACCCGGTGTATTCTATAAATGTATTCTAAATCCTTCTCCTAAATCATGTATTTGGCCGTGGACCCCCAACTCAAAATAATATGTTTTTCGGGGGACCCCCCCAGAAGCAGAGATTTGAGTTACAGAAGTTTGCTTTGAAAAATATATATACAAAGATTTGCAAACATTTTCATGTTTTTTTCAAAAATAGCAGATCTACAAGCTTGCAGCGCGGCACTCGGTGCCGCGCTGTGAGCTTGTATGTCTGCTATTTTTCAATAGCTAAAGCATAACATAATTTCTGGTCTTAATGGGTTAATGATCCATGTCAGGTGACTCACACGCAGGCAATGCCGCATTAAAGCCTCTGCAGAAGCTAACTGAATTCCATTCAGCGTTCTGCAGCCTTCAAATCAACACCTGTCTCCTTACGTAGTTAACAGGACAGAGGTTAGACTGTTAATTGATGTTTGCGTGAACCTCCTCCGTAAAGTGAAGTAAGAGATGGCATTCAGAATGTTCTGTGCCCGTTCGGCTGGAAAGGTTGTTCAAGGCCGTTCGAGAAGCCTGCAAGGAAGGCAGGAAGAATTCTCGAGGCAAACTCATATCCTTTATGAATTACTCCCGCAATCGTTTTGTGAGCATTGCCTTAAAAAAATGATATAATTGTGGACCAAAGAGACCCGATTTTGGGCATGTCATTGTACTATACAGATGTGCCATTCCAAAACTTCACACGTTCCTGCCTTTGGAAGGTTTTCAGGGGATTTGCAGAACACTGAGCTTGTAGATCAGCTATTTTTACTATTTTTATGACCTTCTCTGACTTCAAAGTTTAAATCTACGTATGAAGGTGGATTCTGCTTTTCAATAGGAATGGAGTGGTTTCTTTGCAGAAAATTGCAAGTTTCTGCAAAAATACGCTCCATTCTCCATAAGAAAATAGGGAAATAAACCTGTGGAAAAAGTGCATTTGCAGGAAATTTTCAGGAAAATAGCAGTAACGCTGAAGAGTTTAAACAGCACATCTGTAGGTAAAAACTAAAACAAAAGGGAGTTCGGAACATATGGGAATAGAATAGTGCCTAAGTGTCTAATGGAAGCCTTCTATCTATAGGGGTCAGAGTTTAACCCCATTAAACCTAGCCTCGTGTAGCCAGGCTTACTCATCTGCGAAGAGAAAAGCCTGGTGACAATATCAGGCAGAGACCGTTCAACTTCCGCCGTGAGAATTTCAACGGAAGACTACAACGCATGATGTAACTTCCGTTAAACACAGCACTTCCGCCACTTCTGCTAGAACCAACCGGAAGTCATATTGTGGCCAGGGTCCTATTACATCAGTTAACCCACACGTCATTTATACTTAGATCCCTCCTTTTTGCCCTTTACATCAAATCTATTCGCCAAAAATAGCTATCTTCAAAAAGCTCACAACGCATCCCAACCCAACACGCAGTGAGACAGAATATTTTGGTTATTATGACATGCCCGGAACAGGGACGCCATGGCTTCACGTGGTTAAACATCAATGATCACTCTCTGACCATAACGTGTTTCGGTTCACAGACAGGCTAATCTCACCCGATGACAGCGAAGGCAGGCAGCTCCTGGAGATCAAAGGGGAAGTCTAGACGGAAGCGGGTTTTAAACAGCGCTGTGATGGTCTCTGTGGAGAGAGAGAGAGAGAGAGAGAGAGAGAGAGAGAGAGAGAGAGAGAGAGAGAGAGAGAGAGAGAGAGAGAGAGAGGCAGGAGGTCCAGTTAGACAGCGCAACTGTCATGCTAATCATCAGTGGTGGACAGTGGTGAAAAAAGTACTCACATTTTTTAAAAGTATCAATACTGCAATGTAGAAATACGCCGTTAGAATGAAAAGTCCTGAATTCAAAACGTAATTGAGTAAGAGTACGAAAGTATTGCCAACAAAATGTACTTGGCCAAGGTTTGCGGGACCAGTGTTCATAAATACCGGTGACTTCACAATAGGGTGTGATAGATATATATCTTTATTACCCGGCTTGTTTGAATGCTTGATTCTGATTGGTCAATCGCTGAAATCAGAGGTCTGATATTCCTTGATAACAGACCGCTCCGCTCTATAACAGACCGCTGCCTAATCAAAGGCTCAGAACACCTGCTGCAGTCAGGCTGCACTGCGTCAAGAATCTTGTGCTGTAACCAACATGTCAGCCCAGCGCAACACTTGTGGAATACTTTCAGCCGTCTGTAAACAAGGAAATACTTTGTTTTGTTTTTAGTTTTGAGTCAAATTATTAATTTTATTTAGTAGCCGGGTAATAAGCGGGATAATTACTGGCTCCTTGGTGAGTTATCAGGCTGTCCGGATGTTATGTATGGCCACCGCAGAGCCAGTCATTATCCCTTACTTACAGTATATGAGCAGGGAACCAAGTAAGAAATCACGTCTGCGTCTTTAGAACTCCACTGTCTCCAACCACGAACTTTTTAGTTGGAAAGGTCCGGCTCAACAAAATGACATCACTCGCAACTTCTGAAAAGCATTAACCCGAATTGAGTTCGGAAAGTTGCATGTCGGAATGTCGGAACTCTCCGACAAAAAGTTTGGTGGTCGGAGAAAGTATGGACAGCCCTTAACACTCTAGTATGTTCTCTCTCTCTCTCTCTCTCTCTCCCCCCAATTGGTTCTGTTCTCTCTCATAATGCTTACCCTCATCTCTGTTCCACACAGCCAGCACTCTGAAGATGAAGGCACTGAACGTAGCAGCGAAGAACCCCCGCCAGTAGTTCCTCACCGCAAAGAATGTTGACGTTACTTCAATGCTGAACAACACTCCTGGAACACACACACACACACACACACACACACACACACACACACACACACACACACACACACACACACACACACACACACACACACACACACACACACACACACACACACACACACACACACACACACACACACACACACACACACACACACACACACACACACACACACACAACCCTTTGTCAGCCTTCTGGTTGGTCCCTAACTGACCAACCAGCAGGCTCTTTCAGTCATTGTTGGTTGTTTATGTTGAATTTGCTAAAACATCATTTTTGAAGAAAAGAACCTGAGATGTTATTCTTTTTTACTGACACCAAATAAGAATGTAATACACAGAACATCAATACGAAGCAACTGAAAAACACATTATTTCAAAAATGGATGAAAAGACAGGATTTTTGTCCAACCAATGGGTGCGAAGAGGAGCACAACCACGAGCGGGACTTGATAAAGGGTCCATTACACACAGAGTTGACATACGCAGGGACGTGCTGGTCCCCTGATTCAGCTCGGGAAAAAGAGTTGGAGGCCCTAATTTTTTTTGTTATATTTCGTCGTTGTCGGGTGGAAACCTTATATGTCCAAAACCGTTTGTTTTGTATTTATCATTTTAATAATTGCGACCGTCAGGGAGCAGTTTACTATGAAAACCTCCACCGGCCGTCCGTCGGTCGGTCGGTCGGTCACACGTCACACGTCACACCTTTGCCCTGCTCATATCTCCGCATCAGTATATAGGGCTTGTTTGTTTATTGTATGACATCAAGCCACATCATCAGCTGTGGACTCTGTGATGTCATCGTATCGCATCAGTATATAGGGCTTGTTTGTTTATTGTATGACATCACGCCACATCATCAGCTGTGGACTCTGTGATGTCATCGTATCTCCATATATGGCCATCTCCGTATATGGAGATATAAGTCGTCCATGCCCAAGTATGGGCTGGTGAGGTCAGACTTTGTGTGATGCGTAGGTTATCTCCATATATATGGAGATTCAACATTCCAGGCAATGCTCTCTTCCCTGGTGAGAATTGCCCCTTTATATAGGGCTTGTTTGTGTATTGTATGACATCACGCCACATCATCAGCTGTGGACTCTGTGATGTCATCGTATCTCCATATATGGCCATCTCCGTATATGGAGATATAAGTCGTCCATGCCCAAGTATGGGCTGGTGAGGTCAGACTTTGTGTGATGCGTAGGTTATCTCCATATATGGAGATTCAACATTCCAGGTGTAACTATGGCTACCCGTATGACGTGAGAGGTGGAGGTTGTGATATTTGTGGAGATAAGCGACCAACGATAGGGAGTCTTACTGGTGATTTAAACTAGTGAAAACACCCGATCTACAAGCACACAACGCCTCGCGGTGCGAGGCGTTGTGTGCTTGTAGATCTGCTGTTTTCACTACTTTTGTGCAACGGCCTTGTATGATGAGATGTATACATTTGAAACTTGGAGATACGAGGTTTCTGCCCGACAGTGACGATTTACTTTGTTGGCCGCACAGCCCCCAAAATGGAACGAAGGCCGACATTTTTTATTTATTTATTTTTCCTAATGGCCGGCCTGGACCGGCCGGGAATGAACCGGCCGTTTGGGAGTTGTCCCGCTTTTCCTAATGGCCAGCACGTCCCTGGACATACGGTACTGAATGGAAGAGGACAGGATAGCAGAGGAGAGAAGATAACTCACCCCCTATGGGAGCAGCAAAACAGCAGCCCACTCCCACAGCACAGGCTGCTGCCAGCATCTCAATGTTCCTGGACTCGTTCTGAAACACGCACACACGCACACAACACACACACACACACACGCACACAACACACAGACACACAGACACACACGCACAAATCCTCTGTTATTGAGGTTAGAACATGATTGCTACGTGGACACAACACTTGACTTTTCAAAGTGAACGTTGCAAATAAACCAGGTCTACAAAATGGGTTTTGTGGAAGGGGAAAATCAAGTGAGAATGGGCCATTAAACCCACAATAACCACATGCCTGGCTGTCCTGATTCCCGCCTCATGCAAAAAAAAAAAAAAAAAAAAAATTCTGTACATTGCTGATAAATCTCAAGGAATCAATGATGAAACAACAAAACAGAGCGACTTGCATGCTGGGATTCTCTGTGATCATATGCTCGACTACCTTGACTCCAATGAGAGTGGTCTCCTTAGAGCAGCACCATGACGGAGATAAACAACATGTTGAACATGGTTGCATAAAACAACAACAACAACAACAATTTGAGGTTACACTTACACTTCAAACACGGAAAACATGGGGTTCACGGCACACGCACAAAAAAGAAAATGTGATAAGTGTTGTCGGTGAAGGGATATGCAGTTTGGGAGTGAAAAGGCATCGTATTGCATGCTGGGAAGTGATGTTTTTTTTTGACAGACCTGATCTTACCTTCGCCCCTACCAGGCTGGGGTCCTTGCAGCAGCATGGTAAACAAGGTTGGAGAGTAAGAAAGCGCAGTAAGCTGCCAGCAGCCTTCCTGCCATGCATTTCTACGGTAAATATGCACTAAGATGCACTTCCCAGTCGTGCCTTGCGTTTGAGCGGAGCAGAGCTTTTTTTTTTTTTTTTTTTTTGGAGCGCCCTGGTTAAAAGAAATTGCTTATGGAGAGTTGTCACTTTTTTAAATCCATATTAACGCATATTGTGTGTGAGCGTTTGTGAGCACAAATACTGGATGAATGACTGAATGCATTCACCATCGAGACGTGAACATAATGCAGGATTTTAGTTGGAAACAAAAAGAAGAAAATAAGAGAAAGCAAACCAAAACGCTTACACACTAACATGTGCTTTGGTTGCTTGTGTTTTCCATTATGGCATGCATTCATTCATTCATTCATTCATTCATACGTTCAGATGTTTCAGACGTTTGAAATAAAGAAGCTACATTTTCAGGTCAGGACACCAATTACATCCAGTCAGGAGAGAGAACCAGTTCAAGACATAGGATAACAAGTGAAATCAGTGAGGAAAACTAAAAGAAACAAACTAAATCAAATCAGAAATATTATAACACCATAACATAATGGGTTCTATCTTCTGATTGGATACAATAGGCTATATGCACAGCAGCCCTTTTGGAGAGAAGTTGGGTCTCTTGGTTCACAAGTGTTACCAATAATAATGAAGGCTCCGTTCCATTCTGGTCACACAGAGTCAGGATGCTGATATCGTGCATGTCGGCTCACTGGAAACACTCTGCAACACCAGTGGGTCTCAAAGTGTGGTCCAGGGACCCTCATGGTTCCTTGGGGTTCCAAATGGGGACCCCTTAAAAGGTGTGTAACTCTGAGAGTGTTAAGGGGGTCCTTGAAATAAAAGGTTTGAGAACCACTGTGCTACATGCAATGGAACAGAGCCTTCATTAGAACTAACACCTGTGAAGGAAGTGAGAAGAGACAACTTCTCTCCTAAATGGCTACTGTGCATATAGCCTATTGGAGTCCCACCTGAAAGTGTGCTATTGGACGGGAGTTGTAGGGTTCCCCGTTTAATCCCAGGCTGCTTTGTGTCGACGTGCCCTCGAGCAAGGGACTGAACCCACACTGCTCCCGACGAGCAGGTTGGAGCCTTGCATGGGTTTCCTCTGCCGCCGGCGTGTGGATGTATGTGTGTGTCACAATGTAACGCAACGCACAATGGAAAATGCTTTGGATAAAAGGTAGTGAAATAACTGCTCCATTTACCATTCACTGTACTGGAGAGGAGAATGAATGTCGATGCACACAGTTACACTTCAAACACGCTGACTGACACACACACACACACACACACACACACACACACACACACACACACACACACACACACACACACACACACACACACACACACACACACACACACACACACACACACACACACACACAGTTTGTTCGTACAGAGTTACAAAGCGATTGCGAGGGAGTGATTGCTGCAGGGCGATGGGAGGGAAGCGGGAGGCGATAAGCAGGCAAATGACAAAGTAGGACAGAGATGGGGATTGACAAGAGGAAGGGAATGACGGCGGGGTGGGCAGAGAGAGAGAGAGAGAGAGAGAGAGAGAGAGAGAGAGAGAGAGAGAGAGAGGATGGTACGGTTTGTGGAAGACAGAAGGAGCTGCACATCAGAGAGAGCCCTGGATGGGGGCTTTGTTCAAGCCCCCTTTTTTCCTGTCTGTCTGTCTGTCTTTCAATCTCTCTCGAGCTCCCCTGGTCACCCCCACAAAGATCACCTGCTAACAGGCGCTCGTGTCTTCAGATGTGAGAGATGGATGACGGCAGGCACACATAGGCCCCTGCCCTTTTATCTGTCTGTACAAAGTGCCCTCTCCAGCCCTCCATACCATGAATGCAGTTTTTACTATGGCGAAAGAAATGCAAATCCCCTCTTTCCATGCCATACCTGAAGGCAGCATTCAAGAGAATTGCCTTGTCAAAACTCTCCTGAACTTGAATGCAGCATCTTATGTTGAAAGAATTGCCCTCTCTGTGTAGAAATCCATGCTGTTACGCCACATCTCCAGTATGCACTTGATTATGCTTGGTTCAGTGTGGTATCAACCACTGAAAATAGCCGACCTCCAAGCTGCGACGCGTTGTGAGCTTGGAGGTCTGCTATTTTCGATATTTTCACCAAAAGGCCCTTTTGGAAATTTCAGCCCCTGCCTCTCTAACATTCTCTGCACTCTCTGACGCGAAAAAAGATTCTCTTCTCTCGCTACTGAGACTATACATAACCTCCCGCGCTTCATTTACGTTGGGGTGAGCTTCCTCTTTCAACTCCCTACTTTCAAACACCAGGCCTGTGTTCTCTCTCTCTCTCTTTCTCTCCCCCTCTCTCCCTCGCTCCCTCTCCCCCTCCCCCTCTCTAAAACCTTCCTTCCATCTCTGCGTCCCGTGGACGGTTTCGGAGATGAAAGGCACATCGTCTGTTAGATTATGCGGGCCTTTTTAAACTTGAATGCGATGAATAATCCAAAATGTTCCCCTCGAGTCGCCCCGCTCTACTTTTTTGAGTAAAATCAATGACAGCTATGATCAGCTTGGTTCATAGTCTCTGGAGAGAAAGAGAGAGAGAGAGAGAGAGAGAGAGAGAGAGAGAGAGAGAGAGAGAGAGAGAGAGAGAGAGTCTATCTTGTTCGTCTCTCTGCCTTCCAATGACTCATCTTTTCCTCACCTCCCATTCCCTGTAGCCCAGGCGCTTCGAGCAGTATGTTGATGGAATCGTGAACTTTATGATAGAAGCATGAAATTTGGCACTCAGTTAGAACATGCCATATGGAACATTTTTGGCTATAGGGGCATCGCAGATTTGTCTTGGGAAACTTGTGGGAGCCAATCAAAGTTGGCGTCTCATGGACTTTACTATACAGTAAAATAATACAAAAAATAAATATGCTTTAAGTAGCATGTGAGGGGTCAAACTGTCATGATTATGAATCCAAAGCAAGCATTTGTTTTTGCACGAAAAACATATAAGGGCTAAAAACAGCCCCCATAAAACTATGGTTTAGTGATGAGTCGTCACTTTTCACAGTTTTGTGGGGGCCGTGTTTCGGAAAGGAATATTTTTCGTGCAAAACAAATGCTTGCTTGGATTCAGAATCCCGAATAAAAACCCTAATAGACCCCTCACATGCTACTTAAAGCATATATATTTTTTTTATTATTATTTTTACTCTATAGTAAAGTCTATGAGAGCCCAACTTTGATTGGCTCCTACAAGTTTCCCAAGACAAATCTGCGATGTCCCTATAGCCAAAAAAGTTCCATATGGCATGTTCTAACTGGGTGCCAAATGTCATGCTTCGATCATAAAGTGCACGATTTGTGCACGAAACGCTCAGACTACTGTTGGACCACTTGTTCTCACCCTTTCCTTTCCCTCTATCTCAGGGGTCTTCAACGTTTTCAGGCCAAGGACCCCTTAGTTGAGAGAGAGAGAGAGAGAGAGAGAGGCCCCCACAACCTTTTCATAGATTCCATATAGTTTTATCATTTTGACAGCACAATCGTCAGTGTAATTTGGATTTGTGTCAATTTGAGTTTTCAGATATTTAACGACTTGAACCGTCAATACTTAATACAGTTGACCTTTCACTATGTACTTAGGCTGCTATTTTTCCCCTCTACACCAAACCTCTTTTCCAAAAATAGCCGATCTACAAGCTCACAATGCCTCGCGCTGCGAGGCGTTGTGAGCTTGTAGATCGGCAAATTTGGGCTAGAGTTCTCAGAATAAGGACACTAGGGTTCATATGGTTAATATAAAAAAGGAGAAAAAAACTTTCTATCACACAGCAATTTGGAGGACCCCCTATAGTAACTCTGAGGACCCCCTAGGGGTCCCAGACCCCCTGTTGAAGACCCTTGCTCTATCTCCTTATGCAGAAGAGAAGAGAAGAGAAGAGAAGAGAAGAGAAGAGAAGAGAAGAGAAGAGAAGAGAAGAGAAGAGAAGAGAAGAGAAGAGAAGAGAAGAGAAAGAGCCTTACAAAAAACTCGTCTGGGTCCTTGGGGAGGGTGGGATGGAGAAGGATGGATGGATGGATGGATGAAGGGAGAGACAAGACAATAAAGTGCATTTTAAATAAAACCAGCAGAAGCAGAGCAGAGTGAGTTTTATTATGTCCGCTCTGAGAACACTGGTTCAAATATTGATACAGGCAGCAATAACACACCGTGATCATGTTTGCATGTGTGTGTGTGTGTGTGTGTGTGTGTGTGTGTGTGTGTGTGTGTGTGTGTGTGTGTGTGTGTGTGTGTGCGTGTGTGCGTGTGCGTGTGCGTACGTGTCTGTGTCTGTGAGAGAGAGAGTTAGTCAATATGAATATGAGACAGAGAGAAAGGGAGAGTAAGAGAGAGAGTAAGAGAGAGAGAGAGAGAGAGAGAGAGAGAGAGAGAGAGAGAGAGAATGACAGAAATACAGAGCTAAAGAGAGAGGGAAAGAACATTACCTCGTAGATTCCACCAAACAGGGACATGAACTTGCTGAGCAGCGCAGCACACAGACTGGCGATGTGCACGAACGGACCCTGAGGGATGCACAAGAACTTGGTGAAAACACAGACAGCAGAGACAATATCCATTCTGTTCTCCTTTGACATCCCTCCCCTCCCATTTTCTCATCTCATCGTTAACGAATACAGCCAACTGATAGAAGGAATAGTGGGATCTGATATGAACAGGGATTTCAATCAGCCGCTGACTGCATCTGAACTGAATAGCAATAGGCTATATAAATGGTAAATGGTAAATGGTGCATTTATATAGCGCTTTTATCCAAAGCGCATTACAGAGATTGTGCATTACATTCACCCATTCACGCACACATTCATACACCGGTGGCAGAGGAAACCATGCAAGGCACCAACCAGCTCACCAGGAGCAATGTGGGGTTCAGAGTCTTGCCCAAGGACCCTTCGACATTAACTCAGGGGGAGCCCGGATTCTAAAAGGGAAGTTGGGTCTCTTCTCACTCCCTTCAAAGGTGATAGTAATGAATGCTCTGTTCCATTTCATGTACTGTAGCACAGTGGTTCTCAAACCTTTTATTTCAAGGACCCCCTTAACTCTGAGAATGTACACATGTGTACTCTCTCAGAGTTACACACAAGGAACCATGACGGTCCCTGGACCACACTTTGAGACCCACTGGTGTAGCGTGTAGAGTTTCCAGTGAGCCAACATGCACAAGTGAAAAGAGACCCAATTTCTCTCCAAAATGGCTGCTGTGCAAAAAAAAGCCTATTGTGATTACATCCCAATTCTGGAGCATGTCATAATAGGCAGACATCGTGTAGCGTAGCCAATCTAAACGCTCACAGCACGTCGCGTCGTGGGCTGGCTTGTAGAATGGCTATTTTCTGCAAAGAGATTTGTTTGTCAAGGGAAAAAAAGGAGGGGATCAAGTGTAGACCTCTCGGGGACCTCTGGCAATGAATTATATAATGAACCGGAAATGACATCATCCCCGAAAGTTTCACCCCATTCATTCCAGGTTATCGGATTTGGAAAAATCTGTTTATTTGGGATTTATTTATTTTCAAAAAAGACTATGTCCGCCTGGCCATGTGCTTGTCGTTTACATCCTGGCACATGGTGCGTTCCTGTTGCCGGCGAAAATAAGGTAAAACTAAAACCAGTGAAAAACTCTGGCAGTGGTGGATGAATTAATCAATTAATACCTGGCAGCGACTGTGCTAACTTAATTACATTTAGATTAGATTCTAATTCGATTTAGATTCGTTTGTGTGTGTTTGTGTGTTTGTGTGTTTGCGTGCGTGCGTGCGTGCGTGCGTGCGTGCGTGCGTGCACACTATTGGCATCTGCTTCACACAGGCTTAAATGCTCTGGGCTTAGCCTCAGATCTGACCAAACCCTAACAACATTCTTAAGATGAAAACCATGTATCACAATGTTAGTGCTTTGTACTTGGTGCTGTGGTGCTGCTCCCATGACGCACGCTCCAGAGCAATCTGTGCATGTATGACCAGACACCCAGGCAGTGGTGGAAAGTACATTTACTTTTTTTTTGTTATTTGTACCTCACTTGAGTACTTGAGAACCAATTTCCAACATTTTGACTTCTACGCCAATACTGTACATCTCCGATTCAAATACTGTACTTTTACTCCACTAAATTTATTTTCAAACTTTAGTTACTAGTTTGTAGAATTGTATTTTTATTATTACAAAACATACATTTCTGTGTGGAGTTTGCATGTTCTCCCCGTGTCTCCTAGGGTAGATGCCCTCACAAAAAACATGCAGTAGTCCTGGTTTCTATACTACCTCCCCCTAGCCAGCCAGGTGCTCCCCAATTCCCCTGGCACGGCAGGGGGAGAGCGGAAACCAGGACTACAGGTTAGGTAGTTGGCACTGGGTAAGAAAATGGGTTGCAAAACCGTGGGATAAAAATTATATATATATAAAGAAAACATTAACCACTTAAGCCCTGTATACATTTCAGACATCTGAAAAGAGCCGATCTACAAGCTCACGATGTGACCCATTGTGAGCTTGTAGATCTGCTATTTCCAAAAGATTTGTAGATATGTCAAAACCTGAAATGGGACATCCTGCATACATTTCTACTTTTGGTACTGTACTTAACACTCACCCTGCCAAAAAAGACGTTTCTATAATAAAAACGTCTTTTTAACTATGGACCTCCCTGCCAGACGTCTTCTGGACGTCTTTTTTAAATAAATAATAAAAAAATATATATTTTTTGGACCTCCAACAATGTACTAGGCATGATCGCGATCGCGAAATTGCATGTTTAACCCCCATACCAACCCCATCTTTCAAACATGGCAGCCATGTTTGTTTACATTTGAAGAAAACATAAGGGCTGTTTTCTCCTGAATGCCTGAACGGATTTCCAAGCGGATTTTTTTGTTTGAAAGCTGTGAAAAGCATGCACATGCATAGTGCATGATCTGTGCACGAATGTGTGCACCAGCGTGCACACTAATTTTTTAACCCTTTGTTGGCGAAACGGCAATATAAGAGGTCCCACTTTAAATATGGCACCGACTGAGTTAAAAAAAATTTGATGCCAATACTTTTTTTACTTTTACTCAAGTACGCCTACATTTTGAATTCTGGACTTACTTGTCTACTAACAAGAGTATTTCTACATTGCAGTATTGAAACTTTTACTTCCGATGGCCGCTTGGGAATTTGAAGGTGCCCTGGCTCCGGGAGCCAGGCTCCCCCTTGGGTTTAGTGTCGTAGTGTCTGTAAGCCTGAACTGAGACAATGTCTACTGTAATTGGTACGTATTGAGACTCTGAGATGTACAAGGCTAGCCGAAAGCATTACATGTGAGAGTCTCAGATCAAGGTTGAAGGGCTCTCTCTGTCTTGCTCATAATTCAAAAAAAGAATACACATCATAATACAGCAATAGTACGAAACAGCAGGGACCCAGGCATACCTCTTTGTGTGTGTCTGTGTCTGCGTGCGTGTAGGCTAGGCTATTCTCTGGGGAATTGCCTTGCTTTCCACAGAATGTTTACAGCTAAAATACCTGTACGTCTCTCTCACACACTGTGACTCCTGTGACTTGCAGTACACACACACACACACGCTCGCGCGCGCGCACACACCTACATGCGCGTGCGTACGCACGCGTGCACAAACACGCGCACACACACACACACACACACACACACACACACACACACACACACACACACACAAGGATAATAACAACAGCTGCAAAGCCCGTTTCATCACCAGAACCACCATCAATAATTCAATAAGAGAAAATCACTCTGCAACACTCACTTTTGAAATTCTAGACATAATCTCCTCTCCTCTCCTCTCCTTGTCTCGCCTCTCCCTTCCCATC
>NC_137817.1:45070780-45095780 GCF_963921795.1 Nannobrachium achirus
CATATTTGTACACTCTCAGAGTTAGACGTGACGCAGGGAAATAATGATTTAAAGGAAGTAAAGGTACATTTTTACTTTAATGGTACGCCCGCGCGTTATGTAGGAACGCTACAGTACCATTCAGCTGCAAATGACAGCGAAAGGATGCGACCTCCTTCCGAAGGTCTAAAATGGTCTCACAGAAGTGTGATTTGCTCCCCTGCAGTACTTTCTCATAACTATTCCAAGCATTTGCCCAGCTATACGGACAGACAAGGACATCAGTCTACAGGCAATACCCAGAACAAAATCAGCACTCTCTGGGCGACACAACCAATTACAGTGATTTAGAAAGAAAGCGGAACGCACAAAACCCCAGGTGGGGACCGAGTCAGTCCTCTAATGGAACCTTTTAAGCACACTTCTGAAATATGACCTTTTCCCTTGTAGCCGCCAGTGCTAACCATAACCGCACCCGGTGGGGCCTGGCGTCAGGTTAGGGCGACATAAATGCACATTATGTTAGGTGAAATGTATGAAGGACTACGAAAAAAAAAAAGAATAGAAACACAATGTCACAACCAGCTGCCACAGGGAAGTATTATAATGTTAGGACATATATACCCACAATGCAATGGGGCTAGACGTAATGGTTCTCAACCTTTTAAATGTCAAGGTTTCCTATTAACTTGGACAGTGTACAAATGGAACAAAATGGACCTGTCAGGGTCCATTTGGTTACACTGTCAGAGTTACAAACTTGTATGGGTCAATTTAGACCCAACTAAAGGAACCCAGAGAGTCCCGGGAATCAGCTTTGAGAACCACTAGGCTAGAGGTACAGTATAATACAATACAAATACACTCAACATAAACAAAGCAGCACAAGTGTAGCAAATTACAAGCACAGGGTTGAAGGCCAGGGGACTACAGCGATACTTTTTTGTTGGTACATTTAGAACTAAATGAAGACGTAGTGTGCACGCACGCACGCAGGGTCGCACGCACACACGCAGCACGCACGGGTCTTTTCGCTGACTCCAAAACATGTCAGTATCTTCAACTTACGATCTCACAGGCCTATTTATGCATGGCATTCTTCAAACCCTCATTGTCGGTGAAAGTTAATGTTTTTTGCATAGTCATTTAGTCATCTTGTGAGGTAAAGTTATCTTAAACTATATTAAAACAAGGAATAAGGACTGCTTGTCACAGAATGTCCTGTTACTGAAGACTGAGGGGAAAAAAATCCATGTACTCTCCTTTGCTGTTTGTTTTCAATTCTCTTCTTTATGAAACCATTCATGTTTTTGTTTCATATTGCTGTCTTGGCCAAGACTCCCCCCAAGTCTCTTCTTTATGAAACCATTCATGTTTTTGTTTCATGTTGCCGTCTTGGCCAAGACTCCCCCCTTACACGCACACACGCACTCAGACACGTCAATTAAAACTCATTACCAGTAGAAAACAAATTAATGCCAAGCCATGGTGGAACTACCTTCATCTACCTCTTGGACGTAATCCTCACCGCTAATGAGCCTGTTGGAACATTCAATTTGTCCAATTCAATCTTTTCAGAACTCCCCGTTCCCCGTCCGTCCCATCTCATTTCATTATCAGCAGATCCCCTCTCAAAAGTCTGCTCTGTTCTTTTAACCCATTTAGGCCTAAAATTATTGAATGCTTTAACCAGTGAACAATAGCAGATATACAGCTTGTAGATCTGCTATTTTTGAAAAAGTCGTGAAAATGTGTGCACATCTTTGAATATATGTATTTTTAAAGCGAACATTTGTAACACAAATATTTGCTTCTGGGGGGTCCCGGATACAATATTTTTAGATGGGGGTCCGTGGCCAAATACATATCATGTCGGGGGTCCTTCACATGAAAGGGTTTGAGCACCACTGACATAGTAGTCTCTCAAGAACAGACTAACTGAGCTCCAGCTAAGTGAAAAGGACCTTTTCTTTGACGATTGCTGACATAGAAACATAGGTTTTTCAAATAAACCTTAGAAGGATTCCAAAATTCTAATTTTCACGATTTTTAAAAAATAGCAGATCTACAAGCTCGCAGCGCGGCACTCGGTGCCGCGCTGTGAGTTGTATATCTGCTATTTTTCAGTAGTCAAAGCATAAAATAATAATACCTGTACACAATAGTGTGTACCCGTTCTGAATGGACATGGAGAGAAAGAGGTGGAAGATGATGTATTCCGTCGTGCACTTCAGGCTGCGTGTCGCTGACTGAAGCCCTCAAGTCTTTTTTTAAAGTTTAATTGAATAACTCCTTTAAAGTGCAATTTCATATTAGGCAGAGTGGTGTGAGAGATAGCGGTGTTCGTTATGTTCTGGACCATTCCCTTGAAATAGATGACACTAAAACATTCTTGAGCTACACTGTAACTTTATTGTTTTTAATTTTGCGTATTTTCTATTCCCTTCACTGTTTACAAAACGTTTTAATTGTATTCAAAAGTCATTTTTAATAATATATTTCATACCTCTTTCCAAGTGTAACGCTTGTTAAGCAGTTTAAATAGCCTTGAAACAAGCTAAACAAATAACTTCTGAACAACATCTGAATGAATAAATAACAGTTCCCTTGCTCCTTCGGCATGCTCCAAACTTCTCTTCCCCTTCATTTCTCCCTTCTTCTACTTTCTAGTTTTCAAGTTTCTGCAAAAATCGACACCAGAAGCCAATATCAAAACAAACTCCACAGCAGATAAAAGCACAGTCCAAAATATCTAAATTATATAGTCCAAAATATTGTTTGAATTCAGACGGAGGCCTTCATCTATCTCTGTGGTTTTCAACTGTTTTCATATCACGGTCTAAGGTCTATTATTTTTTGGGCATTTGAGCCACGGGCCACATTTTGATGAGATTTAGCTTCTCAGACCCAAAACTTAACTATTTTGTTATCGTAGGATAAGATTTTTCCCAAAATTGGTTGATGTGGTAACATCATAGAAACGATAACGGGGAAACATTGATCAAAATAACAATTCTTCTACATTCCCTAATTGTGTAGACCTTTTATAAATGCAGAATTCAACAATAATTCAACTCTCGAGTTAAACGATATGATAAATGAGGGAGAGTTGGTAACCAAATGGACCCTTACAGATCTTTAACTCTTGAGAGCGTAAAATGAAACCAAATGGACCCTTACGGTTCCATTTGGTTGGGGCCCACATGGAATCTCTTCAAGGACCACTGGTGGTCCCCGGACCACTGGTTGAGAACCACTGATCTATCTGGTAGAAAAGGTATCAAAACACGAGCTTGCTACCTCACACCAGCAGAGCAATTCCATAGCCACTGATACGTAAGAAGGTTTATGCAAACTGTGACCGTAGTATATTGATTATGATTACAGTATTTATTGAGTACATCTATCTAAGCAATGTTACACAAAGCAATAATGGCGATCATTCAACCAACAGCAATCCATTCCTGCAATACCGTTGCAACACTGCCAAGATCATGCATCAAGCAGATTTGTTCTCCCGATTTGAATATTCACTTTACCACGGCTGATGGAAATCCATCCGATTGATTAAAGGTGTCATTTCTTTTCGGGTGATATGTTGCAAAACAAACGTTTGGGTGGCAACAAGACTTTTTGACTGAACCCAACTAATGGCCCTGGAATGACATGCCTGTCTCCGACACCAGCTGTCGGAGTCCTCATATCCTTAATATGTTGTTTGTTGATGGTTCTTGCACACACACATACACACACATAACTCCCATTAAAAAAGCATTTCTACGTTCTGATGCTGTGACGTTCTGAGTGCACGGCTCTTTCTCAGGCTTTCAAATGACTTCAAAAGAAGTCTGAGGAAGACTGTGTGCTCAAAACGTCAAAACATCAGAAAATAACGGAGGATATTTAGTGTGAGTGGAATCAGTGGATACCTCTGTTCAAGTTCACAAGGAAGGTGCTTCTTGAACCAGCATCCATCATTGAGATCTTCCACGTATGTCATAATTTCTTAAAGCTACACTCCTTTGCCGAATATTTATTTGACCTATAGTTTACCAGGTACAGGTAGTCACCAGAGATCAGAGATCTATCTAACTTTTTTTTAATTTTTTTTTATATAAGACATGGCCAAAATGTCAGCCGTTAAACAAAGACTCATAGGCTATGCAAGCTACTGTACATCGTGCAAGTGCAGTAACGGCAGGAGAAGCAGCTAAGAAGATAGTCAAAAACCTGAGCTATCCGTCTGCAAAAGTTGAAGTCTTTTGCACACATTTGCAGTTTGAGAGTTTCTTTTTTTTTGTTCATTCCAGGCAGAAGGAGAAGAGAACTAGCAGGTGTTCTTACTCCTAAAAAAAGATGAAGTAAGGTATTAGTGACGTAGAACCACAGTAAAAAGGGAGCCGACTAATGATTGCTTTATACAGTAGATTAAAATGTACCAATAAAAGCTGCCTACGGGCGGACAGCTTGTTTTATCACGCAAAAGATAACATTAGGTGTAGTGAGATATACGTCAGACATGGTTAACTATTGAGTTGGATGAGACCGCATTTACCAATCAACACCTTTACATTCTGTCTCACACATACATGCTCACGCAAGCTGTGATACACACGCACACGCACACACACACACACACACACACACACATACACACACACACACAAAAAGACATAACTGTGCTCGCGCATTCACATGGCGAGCTATATGCATTTGAAACAGATTTCCGACATGGGTATATTTAGGTTGTAATATAAGTTTGTGTCACTGAGTGTCGGTGTGTAATTAAGTGTACGCGTCTGCATGCGTTGCGTTTTCGCCCACAGGCCGCCTGTGTTCCCGAAGCCCCTTCTGGTGCCCACACACCCGTAAGCGTCTGTCTGACACATTGTACTGTATATATATATGGCATGGCATGATGTATGTGTGTGTGGCATGCCATGATGTATGTGTGACATGCAATGACGTTTGTGTGACATGCAATGATGTATATCGTCACTGTCGGGCAGAAACCTTGTATCTCCAAGTTTCAAATGTTTATGTTTTTTCCACATAAGTAAAGCCCTGCTTCATCATACAAGACTGTCGCACCAAACTAGTGAAAACAGCAGATCTACAAGCACACACATTGTTTTGGAGATACAAGGCTTCCATCCGACAGTGACGATATATGGCATGCAATGATGTGATATGCAGGCTTCCAATCAATATGCCGCGATATGTCTTGTTATATATTTCTTTCTTTAACAAGTGTTTTATGTATTTTTTAACACTTGGTATTGAGCCAACAGTGAAGTTTTGCTTCTGTGTGTGTGGTATTGATTGGGTTAGGGAAAGGTTGTCTGGCACACAGCCATTCTCAATGGGTCTAGACTTGGCTGAGTAAACAGCACTAGTTATCGTCTCTGTCAGACCCTGTGTATTCTCGGGACAAGAGAGAGACATTAAGAGCTCGTAAAAAAGGCTGTTATTTTGAGAGTGAATCATTTTCTTTACGTGTTTTATTTTGATGGTAATGGTTGTATAATACCAATATTATACTCGAGGGTGTGCTTTACCGTTGTTATTGGCAGAGCAGTGATGCTTGCGGAGCTTGGCCGCGCCTCATTACCTGGCTGCACCACGGCTGTGCCAATAACGATGGTGAGGCACACCCTCAAGTCTAACCAACTCAGTGGCTTTATGTGGCCTAGAGCATCCACCCTGAGATTGGAAGGTCGGGGTTCAATAGACCATATTCACCTGGCGGCCATGTTTGAAATTTGCACTGAACTACATAGGCTGGCAACCAAGCCCCCAGAACCTATAGGGGGAGGGCTGAAGCGTCATGGACACGTTTTTTAGGTACAGCAGGTGAGGCCAGAAACATGAACGCGCATCTAGGTTTCTTTGTATTGACCGCGCGTTCAGCGCGGAAGTGCTCGTTCATGACTTGGAGCCCCAGCACGTCCGTGAACAAACTCTATGGCGCAAAACGCGTCACTTAGGCCCCAAAATAGGCTCCGCCATAACATTCACAACACGGAAGTATGCTTCATGCGCTGGGTGAGCAACTCAATGCAAGTGGACGGGCGGGGATATCTGGTGCCCTCTCTATACTTATTATAACTCTATGGTGGCAACTAGGGCGGCATTTCATTGATTTAATGACAAGATGGCACTGTGTGAATATGGTTAATAGGTAGCCTCGCGTAGCCAGGCTTACTCATCTGTAAAGAGAAAAGCCTGGTGACAATATAAGGCAGAAAGCGCTCAACTTCCGCCGTGAGAATTTCACCGGAAGATTGCAACGCATGACGTAACTTCCGTTTACGGAACCAAACGGACCCTTAGGGGTCCATTTGGCACTCTATTTGTCCACTCTCAGAGTTACAGACCCATAAGGAGACATTTGGAACCCCCTCAAGGACACTTTGTGACACACTGGTGTAGCAGAGAGTTTCAAGTGAGCAAACATGCCACAATATCAGCACACTGACTGTTTGACCAGAATGGAACGGAGCCTTTGTTAATGTCATTGGTAACACCTGTGAAGGAAGGAAGCCCAATATAGCTGCTGTGCACAATGCCTATTCCCCGGCCAGGTCAAACCAAAGACTATAACAAAACGGGACCCATTTCCCTCCTGCTTGGCACTCAGCATCAAAAGTTGGATTGGGGGTAAGTCCCTGCTACATACCTGTTGATTCCCCGGGCTACTACTTACTCCCTCTCGTGTAATTATGCTTAAATAAACCCCTGCATTGTTATTCCTTCATTTCTCAAAAAAACGTCCTGTTCGCTGTTCATTATCCCCGACTCAACCCGCAGGTAGCTCAGTGTGTGGGTTCTATCTTTAAACATCATGTTCTGCACATCTCTCCATGTGCGTGTAGTTAATCATTGGCTGTGTGACACATTAACGACATTTGCTTACCGTTACCTCTACGACGCACACTAAGGATTCCACTGCTGTTTCGCACAGTTTCTTGTCTTTGTATAATAGCTCTACTCTCGTCTTCGGAGCTGTAATTTACTTAGCTCCGTCTCTGCTGGTAGGACTTAATAGCTTTTCCCGCAGCGTGTGCACACGCGTGCACACACACACACTCAGGCGCAATGTAATTTTATTCTTTATGGCGTGCAATAAGCAGCATGCTCCTTCCCATTTGCTGCTGTTGCTTTCTGACTCACTCTTGCAAAGTGCCGCGGCACCGCACTCCTTCTATCCCTCCCTCTCCTATCCCTCTCTCCATCCTCTCTTCCTCCCTCACTCACTCCACCAATCTCTCCATTTCTACTCCTCTGTGCCTCTTGTTCTCTCTCCATCCCTCCCTCCCTCCACAAATCCTTCTCTCCAATCCCTCTCTCTAAATCTCTCCATCCATTACTCTACTCCTTCCCCCTCGTTCTACTGATGATGACTTGCGACCTGGGACTTCGCCCTCTCTTTTTCTGCGCTTATCTTCTGCCCTCCGACCCGACCCCCCCACCCACCTTTCCATCATGTCTCCCAGTGCACCTGTCCTGCTGCCTTCGCACTCTTAATCATCACCTTTCTCCTCCTCGCATATTTCCCTCCCCTGCCCTCCGTCTCTCCATCTCCATCTCTCCCTCCACCTCTATGCCTCCATCTCTCTGCCTCCATCTCTGAGCCTCCATCCATCGCTCTCTTTCTGGCGAGAGGCATTATGCCCACGTACCAGCTGAGAGTAATTTAGGGTTGCCGTGGTTACAGAAAGCATCGAGTTCTGTGGCTTGGCACTAAGTGTCTGAGAGAGAGTGTGTGTGTGTGTGTGTGTGTGTGTGTGTGTGTGTGTGTGTGTGTGTGTGTGTGTGTGTGTGTGTGTGTGTGCGCGCGCACATGAGTGTGCACCTCTCTGCGTACATCCGTTAAGTGGCTCCATGCATGCAGAGGGACTTTTCAATGCCTGGCTATATTAATTATGTATTAAAGATACAGCATATTAATTAAAATGGATGGTAGGTAAAAATCAGACCACTCAGCTCTTTCCCATCCCTTACAGAAACTTGGTATAGGAGGGAGAGATCTACAGGAGTGGGATGCACAAGATCTATAGACAGACCGGTGGGGAGTGTGGGGGGTAGGGGTGGGACGATAAGCGATATTATCATATATTGTGATAAAAAAACACTCACGATAATCGTATTGCGGAGATTTTATTTATCGTGATATCGTCCTCCGTCATGCACTGGGATCAATTCACTTTTTATTTGCCGAGCTGCATATCCGGTACCACTTAAACCTTCTATAATTGGTAAAAGGTACTTATTGCGACCGTAGGTCGCACTTACTATCAAAACCTGCACAAACTGTGAGTCAGTCCGTCAGTCAGTCAGTCCGTCAGTCAGTCAGTCTGTCCGTCTGTCTGTCACACCTCACACGTCACACTATTGCCCTGCTCATATCTCCGCAACCGTTGCCCCGATCCATGCCAAATTTTGCACACACGCTCCTTGGCTGCCAAACTACAACCTCCAAGGACCCCCGGAGCTCCAGGGACCCCCAGGTCCCTGGGGGACCCCCAGATGTAAAAAAAGACCAAATGTGCAAAAATGACCAAATGACCACTCCAACATGGCTGCTCACGGGGAATTCCCGGGGACCACCGACTCCTGGTGCTCCAGAACGGATGCCAAAGTGGTGGCGCCCCCAGTGGAGGACCCCCTCCACTGCAGCTCACATAAAATGCCGTAACTCGGGCTAGGAGCGTCCGGGAGAGCCGGGGCCGGTACCTATTCGTCCGCCAAGGCAACGCGGAGACCCCACCCCTCATTTCTCACATGGCCCTCTTCTAGCGGCACCATGAGGCCGATTCTTGCAAAACACATTTTTGGACACTGCTCCTACAGATTTTCCCCTAAAATCACGCACATCGGTACACAGTATGTCTACACATTGCCCACACAACTAGGAACCAATGGCAGTTACAGCCCTCTTTGTGTGTACATGTGACCTACGGTCGCTTATCTCCCGATTAGGGAGTCTTACTGGTAATATATGTACTTGATACAGTCTTGTTTTCACTCTCTATCAAATGTCTTTGCCAAAAAATAGCCGATCTACAAGCTCACAACGTGCCGCGACGCGTTGTGAGCTTGTAGATCGGCTATTTTTTGGCAAATGTTTCGCCCAGGATAATGGATTTTGATTATGGCGATAATATCGTAAATCGCGATTTCTTTTGTCACAATAATCGTGATATGAAAGTTTCATATCGTACCATCCCTAGTGTGAGGGGCAAATTGCAATAATTCCTCTCCGCTCTCCCCGCCCCCAGCCTCTCTGTCCGCCCGCCGATCCGTCCGTCCTTCAAGTCTGCCCTCAGATCCCTCTCTGTTTTGTCGATGTGTTATTTATGCTAATAGAATGTAAATGTGTTGATGGTTATGTAAATGCTCCGCAGCGGCCCGTCTCAGGGCGAGCGGGGCGAAGAAGAAGCATGTTCTCACACTCCATCACAGTGTTCACCCAATCCATCTCTCTCTCTCTCTCTCTCTCAGGCACGTGCACACGTAGACATCAAAGGGGGCATGAGCCCCTTCCCTTTTATCTGTCTGTAAAAAATGCCCTGTCCAAACCATGAATGCAGTTTTTACTATGGCGAAAGAAACCATGCCATACCTGAAGGCAGCATTCAAGAGAATTGCCTTTTCCAAACTGTCCTGAACTTGAATGCAGCATCTTATGTTGAAAGAATTGCCCTCTCTGTGTAGAAATCCATGCCATACATACGCCACATCTCCGGTATTGACTAGATTATGCTTAGTTCAGTGTGGTATCAAGTACCCAAAAATAGCCGACCTCCAAGCTCACAACGCCTCGCATCGAGGTCAACGCTTGGAGGTCTGCTATTTTTTATATTTTCACCAAAAGGCCTTGCCTCTCTAACATTCTCTGCACGTCCCTTCTCTCTCTCTCTCTCTCTGCCCCATAGAGACAAATAACGGTGGTCGTGACACATGGCTTGTGACTACAGTAGAATGTCTACTTAATGAGCTGTAATGGGTTTACACGTGCACTCACACACACACACACACACACACACACACACACACACACACACACACACACACACACACACACACACACACACACACACACACACACACACACACACACACACACACACACACACACACACACACACACACACACTTTGTCTCGCGCGTTGATTGCGGTGTGTTTAATGTGTGCTTAATGTTCCTGGCAAGAGTTGGGGGAGTAAGATAAGCACTCTGAAGACATAATTTACCCTGCTCCCTCTTTGGCAGTAAAATTAATATATCAAGCAGATTTATTGTAATATATGAACTAAACTATGTGAGAGACGCAAGCTGATGTCATATTATGATGTGTGCCGTTATATATTATAACTTATTACATACATTACATTACCAAAATAGAGTTCTGGCTTTTTGTGTTGTAACTAAATGTTAGCTTACAGAATGACTATCTTTGAACTACACATCTACAGCCAGTAGAGTAGAAGTAAAGTGACACAATTATCTTTCATTGTGTTCTAGTTTTCTAAGAGAGACCGTTTTTACAGTAGGGCAACACACGCGCACACACACACGCACGCACGCACGCAACCCCCCCTAACCCTAACCCTATATATATTTTAAATTTTCAAATTCTTTTTTTTTTTAATCAAAATGGAAGGGAACATTATAGAGCACAGAATGTAAAACATTATGGATGAAGGCAGCACCCCGTGGTTACTATAGAGTATAGACCCACTTGGAAGCCACTTTTTCGGCAAATTCAAATGTGTCCATATTTTAACTTCCGGTCTCGAAGAAAAAATAAATAAACCAGAAACGACTGCTATTTGCTGCCACTGCAGCGAGGGCGGGTCTTCGTGCGTTTTTTGCTTTTCAGAAAAGCAAGAAAAAAAGAAAAACGGTCAGGCGTCTCCCTGGGCGATAAGCAACAATAAAACACACCTGCCTGCTTGATGAAATGCTGCGCTGTGGATGAGCGACTAAAACAATAAAAGCAGGGGAAAAAACAATGGGAATGATGAAGTCATGCTTTGATTTCTCTAGTGGCATGACCCCCATGTTGTGGAGAGGCACTCACACATGCACGCCCACACACACACACAAGACAGATGGTGGCATTGATCACAATAATGGTCGATCGCATGAACGCAGGCATGTGATTAATGGGCTTGTGGTGTGTGTGTGTGTGTGTGTGTGCGTGCGTGCGTGCGTGCGTGCGTGTGTGCGTGCGTGCGTGCGTGCGTGCGTGCGTGCGTGTGTAGACACAGGGGAGAGGTAGGAGGGTTTTATTTCCTGGATGAAGAGCTGATGAACTAAAACGCGGAGGGGACTTCTGCTCTGCTTCCTTCTCTTGTATTCTAATCCCATCTCCCCTCATTCATTTTTCCCCATCGTTGTGGGGGATGCATTCAGACTATTTTTTTCTTTAATTTTTATCCCACGATTTTGTAACCCATTCTTTCACCCAGTGCCAATTACCTAACCTCTAATCCTGGTTTCTGCTCTCCTCTGCCGCGCCTGGGGAGACAACGGACTGACCTCATGCTTCCTTCAGTGCATGAGTAGTCCAAGTTGCTTCTTTTCACCTGACAGGGGGGGATTTCCCTGGTTTGGACGTAGCGCGTGGAAGGAACGCGTTATTCCAACCAGTTCCTTTCCCCTCCATCAGGCGCCCCGGCTGGCCAGGGGGAGGCATTATAGAGACCAGGATTACTGCATGTTTTTGTGAGGGTATCTACCCTAGGAGACACGGGGAGAAATATGCAAACTTCACACAGAAAAGCCCTTTTGCCAACCCAACCTAGGTTGTGGGCGCTGATAACGGGGAGAGGGAGTATGCCCCCAGCGCCCACAGCGTCCCCCGGTGGGAATCGAACCCATGAGGCGACAGCGCTACCAACTAACACCACCGTGCCCCCAGATGCATTCAGGCTATTGCCAATTTTACTTCTCTCTCACACACAGGTGGTTAATATATGTTTTATAATATTATAATGTATATCTGCAAAGTAACTAGCAACTAAAGTTTTCAAATAGTGGAGTAAAAGTGCAATATTTGGATCAGAGCAGTAGTGGAGCAGAAGTAAAAGGAAAGTAAAATGGAAATTGCACCTCTTCTCTCTGGACCCAAGTTGTATCCACGTTCCTCCCCTTGACCTGCCCCCCCCCCCCCCTCCCCCTCCACTTTTCTCCAATCATCTTTCCATTTCCGCTCTGCTTTTTCTCTTAGCCCCCCCCCCCCACCACCCCCCCACACACACCCACCATAACCTCCATCTCTGTTGGTGTTGAGTCAGCGCTTCCATTCCGCAGTCCTCTGCAGACACTGTTATACTCTGATGCTCGCTAGAGAGCACGCGCGCACGCACACACACACACACACACACACACACACACACACACACACACACCGAAGTACGTTTCTTACACTCACACACATCGCACGTACACACTTTTATCCCCAAATGCAATCCCTGCACTCTCACTCATAAACACACGCACACACATGCGCACGCACACACACACAGACACTCTCCCAAATCATCGCATCCATTTGTATTACTTCTGTCATAGTTGCTACATCAGACATAACTTTTTGCAGTATAAAGCATTTATGTCACAAGCTCTTGTGACGCGTTAAACTGTTGAGCGTGACCCTCAGGGCTCTCTATTAGAAGTGACTTCTCTGTTTTCGCTCTACATTGAATATCTTCGTTGAAAATAGCTGATCGGTATTCGTGAGCTTGTCGATCCAAGTTGAGCTTTATTTTTTTTAATTGAGCTCATGGATTTAGGCTAAACAGAGAAGAGGGGATTTCTACTACTGTTTATGACTATGTTGGTGCTTGGTACACAAACAGCACCCGTACGGAACAGCAACTCAAGAGCGGTTATTAAAGTGTGATTTAATGAATCTCACCCCACATCACTATGCAGTGTGGTTTACCGAAGCTCCCCCCACATCACACTGCAGTGTTGGCAACTCAGAGCGCTGTAGGTTACAACAAAACACACACTTATTCATGTTTTCATTAACGGATGCCTCTGTGTGTGTGCGTGCGCGCGCGTGCGTGCGTGCGTGCGTGCGTGCGTGCGTGCGTGTGTGTGTGTGTGTGTGTGTGTGTGTGTGTGTGTGTGCGCGTGAGCGTGCATGCGGATCATTCATCAGTGTTTTTCCCCTAGCAGTAAGAAGGAGACATTGATCATCTAGGTTCTGTGCAGCTTGCAATGCCTAATCAGACCCATTCATCTCCCCTGGTGTGTGCGCGCGCACACACACACACACACACACACACACACACACACACACACACACACACACACACACACACACACACACACACACACACACACACACACACACACACACACACACACACACACACACACACACACACACACCAATAAACTAAGCCATTGGCTAGTCTTTATTACTTGTCATTGTTCCTGAGGCTTGATGTAACTGAAACGAGGCCAGGCAGGGAGAGCTATACTCCCTGCATGTGGAAACACACATGCCATGGGAATTCACATATGATTGTTTTTCATCTTGGTTGTTGATTAATGAGTGGGACAAGAGGAGCGGTAGTTGTGCATTTATGCACACGTTTGTGTATGTGTGTGCGTGTGTGTGTGTGTGCGCGCGCGTGCGTGCGTGCTTGCGTACGTGCATGTGTGTTATGTGTGTGTGCGCCAGAGGTGTAAAGAAAGAGAAAAGTCCATGGGCAGTGGGCACTTTAAAGTCAGATGAGCCTGCAACTTGCAAAGCAGCGCACAGGCACACACACACACACACACACACACACACACACACACACACACACACACACACACACACACACACACACACACACACACACACACACACACACACACACACACACACACACACACACACACACACACACACACACACACACACACAGATTACTTCATGATGCAGTTATTAATGTCTGAGGGAGGCAGAACGACCTTTCGGAGCGTTTGATGAAGCAACACTTAATGAGCGCTTATTAAAGATTAATGCCCGCTGGGATATTAATGCATGTTATTAGTGGTAGCCTGGGTGGGGCTTATGGTGGTGTTTATTATTTTGGTTTATTTTTTGGGGTTTTATTTTCTTTACCCGTAAAATAGTGCCGGGGCGGGGCTTCCAAAACCCACGGGTAGCCTGACCCTGTTGGACACACACACACACACACAGCAATACACAACTCTGTTAACATCACAAAAACACTGTAAAAATAACAGTTTACATACGATACACTGTCTGTACAATTATAAGGCAACAAGTGCGTGTGTGTGCGCGTGTGTGTGTGTGCGCGTCAACCCCAAAGGATTCACCCTATACATGTCTTTTTTCACAATCCACCTTTCCAGCATTTGCATGATGATGATTTATTTCTTTGTCCAGTACAACACTCACTGGAGAGAGAGAGAGAGAGAGAGAGAGAGAGAGAGAGAGAGAGAGAGAGAGAGAGAGAGAGAGAGAGAGAGAGAGAGAGAGCTTAACGGAAGTAGCAGGAGAAAACCTCTGAAAAGTAAAAACAGAAATACGAAGAGATGATTATAGAGAAAGAGCCTAGAAGCAAAGGAGAAAACAGCAAAAGGGAAGACATGGTGGAATAGGGTAGGGTAGTCTGTATAACAGCTCACATCTCTGGATTCCCCAGGTATGGTTTGTGAATGGAGCTTTCGTTTGTGAATGATTTATACTCCAATTTTGATTGATTTTCATGTTTGGCTAGTGCCACGTGATTGGCTGGGAGTGGCTCTCGCCTGGCCTATCAATAGGCTCTAAGCGCAGCAGCCATTTTTGGAAAGAAATTGGGCCCCGTCCTTACTTCCTTCACAGGCGTTACCAATGATACTGATTAAGGCTCTGTTCCGTTTAGTGTAGCACAGTGGTTCACTTAGAACTACAGACTCACTCCCTAGCTTCCGCCGTGACCAGACTCACCTCTTCAGACTCATGCAGCTAGGCCCATAGCACTTATCGTAGCACTCGCCTACCCTCAATGACCATACATGAAAGCTAGATTCGTGGGTTGCATTTGTAGTCTTACACCAGCCATGTTGAAGACCAACAGAGGTGTTCTGATTAGCGTAGAACATTAGTTCTATGCCGATCAGACAAACTGAAACACCTTTGTTGGTCCTCAACATGGCCAGTTAGGACTACAAATGCAACCCATGAAATAGCGTTTTTTTTTTTTTTTTTTAATATAAAGTTTTTTACTGATTAGGTGCTTGCATGGTCTACCTACGTTATTTTGTTCTAGATTGATATTTCTATACATTTGATGTACTGATATTGATGTTTTGATGCATTGCCTTGCTTATTATAAATCGCTCCGGATTAGTGTCTGCTAATTGCCTAAATTGTAAATTGTTCTTAAACGCTTCGATTTCAAGGACCACCATAACTCTGAGAGTGTACAAATGGAACCAAGTGGACCGTTTTGTGCTCAGAACATGCTTTGAAGATGATATTTTGAATTTCTTTTAGATGGTATTAAATCTAGTCTACAATAAACATAGAAAGAAAAAGATGAACAAGAACAAGAAGAAATTGATGATTAAACAGAAAGCATCTAACATCTGTAGAAATGGATTATGCGGTATGAACGTATTGAGTGGGCAGTGCAATTTCTTCATTTCTCGAAGATCATCAAGCCTAATGCCGGTAATTAATAAGCACGATCATGATCTTTGGTCCAGTAATCACAAAGATCATTGCAGACATCAGAGATCAGAGAGAGAGAGAGAGAAAGAGAGAGAGAGACACACAGAGAGAGAGAGAGAGAGAGAGAGAGAGAGAGAGAGAGAGAGAGAGAGAGAGTGAGAGAGAGAGAGAGCATCCACTCCCATCAACTTCAATTGAGAAATATATTTTTTATCTTGCCCGGTGGGAATGACCCTTTAGAAGATGAAACTTTATTGAATCCCGGGAGGAATATTCAGGCAGTGATTAAGACAACAAAAGGAACAAAGGAGTAAATGGAGTGCAGAATATCATCACCAGGGCCAACTCATTTCCCCACCTCTTCAACCACGTGAACCCTAGCGCCCCCTTTCTGGGCATGTCGTAATAGGCAAACATTCGTCAAAAAAAAGAAAAGAAAGAAATGTCGATCTACATGCTTACAATGCGACGCACGTATGATGCGGCATGAGCTTGTATAGATCGGATATCTTCGCGGAATATATTTAGTGTAGAGGGGTCATCGCTATGTTGGCTTGCAGTGGACATTTTTGTAAAAAAATATTTTTTACCACGGTCATAAAAAAATGACGGGTCCATTTGGTTCCATTTGTTCACACTCAGTGTTATGGGGATTAGGAATGGCACGATATGAACATTTCATATCACCAATATTGTGACAAAAGAAATCGCAATTTACAATATTATCGCGATAATCAAAATCCATTATCCTGGGGTGGAATATTTGCCAAAAAATAGCAGATCTACCAGCTCACAAGCGGTCACAAAATGTGTGCGGTGTGGTGTGGTGTAGTGTGTGTGTGTGCGCGCATGTGCGCATGCATGCGTGTACTTGGGATGGGACGATACGTGATATTATTGTTTATCGTGATAAAAAAACGATAATCGTATTGAGGAGATTACATTTATCGTGATATCGTCTTCCGTCATGAACTGGGATCAATTCACCTTTTATTTTCCGAGCTGCATATCCGGTACCAATTAAACCCTCCATTGGTAAAACAAACCTTTATGTACTTGATACAGTCGTTTTTTACACACTCTCTACCTTATCTCTTTGCCAAAAAATAGCCGATCTACAAGTTTGAGCTTGTAGATCTTGTATTTTTTGGCAAATGTTCCGCCCCAGGATAATGGATGTTTTGGGATATTTTGATTATCGCGATAATATGTGTCTGAACACAGCTGAGGGCTAGTCATTGAAATTTTTTTCATTTTCATTTTTTAATTTCTTTTGAAAGCTGGGAATCAGAGCTACAAAATGATATATTGGTTGTTGGTTGGTTTCTCTTCACATTAATTTAAAAAAGTCTTATTTACATGCAGAGTTAAGCTCTGGCGTTTAAGTGAAATGTAGCCTGATATTTATGAAATGCTTTTGTGGCTTTATCACATTTTAGGAAAAAAAAGTAATTTCAGGGCTGGTCTAAAGCTGTGCTTTCCGAAATGACTGCCCCTCTGCTATGCTGGGTCACATATCGTAAATCGCGATTTCTTTTGTCACATTAATCGTGATATGAAATTTTCATATCGTCCCATCCCTAGCGTGTACTGTACCTGCTGCAGATTGGCATGTCAGTGAGCAAGATCAGTTCTCAAAGGTGATCTCAGATTAATAACTCAAGAGAAGGAGGGACGTGGTGGTGGAAGGAAAGGGGGAGGGGAGGAGTTGGGGGAGAGAGGGAGGGAGAGAGAGAGGGAACGCGGTAGAATGCATCAAGAGGCCGTCCTTCTCCATCTCATCCCCGCAGCTCAGCTGCCTGTCTCTCTCATCCTCTCACATCTACACACGGCTGTCCCCAGTGAGAGAGAGAGAGCACGAGAAATAAAGGAGGGAGAGAGAAATAGATATGAGAGAGAGAAAGGCGGAGTGGAGAGTGGGCGAAAAAGTACTACATTTCTTTACTTAAGTAAAAGTATCAATACTGCTATGCGGAAGTGATTCGTTATAAGTGAAAGACCGGAATTAAACATTTACTTGAGTAAATGTACAAAAGTGTTAGCATGAAAATGTACTTACAAGTAGAAAGTACTCATCATGTCAGATCATTTCCCATCTCACAAGTGTTCGTTTTTTTTAAGCAAACCTTTGTAACTCAAATCTTTGCTTCTGGGGACAACAGATTTTGAGATTGGGGGTCCATGGCCAAATACATATAATTTTGGGGGTCCTTGATATGAAAAATGTTTGAGAAACCACAGATCCTTAAAACAACATTTCTTTCTTTCTTTCAAAAACCTTTTATTTATGTCAGGTCGCAAGTTACTAAAAGCTCTACCGACTGTCCCTCCCGTCTGTCCGTCACGTCACGTCACGTCACGTCACATCACACTTTTGCCCCTACTCTTATCTCCGCCACTGTTGCCCCTATCCATGCCAAACTTTGCACACACAATCTTGCAAAACACATTTTTGGACACTGCTCCTACAGATTTTGCCCTAAAATCACGCAACGCGGTACACAGTATCTCTAAAGTCATGTCATCAACATTGATCTGTCCCATTCCCCATATTCCCTCCTGATTGGCTACGATTGCCTTCTAAAGTTTGTGTATGCATGCGACCTGACGGTCGCTTATCTCCCGATTAGGGAGTCTTACTGGTAGGTTAAGGGTTAAGTACAGTACTTGAGTAAATGTACTTAAGTTACTTTACACCACTGCAGAGAGTAATACATGAAAGAAGAGAGACGGTACGGTGAAAGAAGAGTGGGAGCTGAGTGATGGAACAGGAGAGAGAGAGAGAGAGAGAGAGAGAGAGAGAGAGAGAGAGAGAGAGGGAGGATATCAAATGGAATACAAACACCTTAAAGATTGCTGATCATGGTGTATACTGTATTTTCAGGCACTGTCTGCATCGAGTAATCTCCATACATGAAAACGGTTCCACCCTTTTCAATTTATTTTGATTGTATTATATCGATTGAATGTGTACACTTCTGCTTTGCTTTGCTTTCAATTGAATTGAATTGAAATTGAGAGAGAGAGAGAGAGAGTAGTGAGAGGAAGAGAGAGAGAGAGAGAGAGAGAGAGAGAGAGAGAGAGAGAGAGAGAGAGAGAGGAGGTGGAGGTGTTGAGGGATTGAAAGGCACAGATGGAAGGCAGGGAGGGAGAAAGAGTTAAATTAAAATTGAATTGAAGAGTGGAGCAGCAGAGAAAGAGACACGCGCACGCACGCGCGCACACACACACACACACACACACACACACACACACACACACACACACACACACACACACACACACACAACAAACACACACACAGAAAGAGAGACGGACAGAAAGCGAGGCAGAGAAGAGAGGAGTGAGCCAGAAATCCAAAAAGCAAAGAAAACGTGTGAAGGTGGAAAAACACGATGAAAGAAAGTAACCGTGGGGGAAAAGAATCTCCGAAGAACACCGAGAAGAAAACAAGACAAGACCAGATAAAAAACAGAAGACGAGTGAGATGAGCTCTCAGCGGTCTACTCTCCTCCTCGCTGATTGTCATTTCTTAATTACAGCCGATCTCCTGGCGAGAGAGAGAGGGAGACGGTCATAAAAATCAGGAGTAGATATCGCAATCTCCCACGCATAAAATTAAAGGCGGCATTAATGAACCTTTTGGCCTCGGTTCTGAGCACCGCTGTAAAACGTGTCAACAACAAAGCCAACATTTCGTTGGCTCATCTGGGGATCCCTAGGGGGTCCTCAGAGTTACTACAGGGGGTCCTCCAAATCTTTGTGTAATAGAAACTTTTTTTCTCCCTTTTTATATTAACCACTTTCCCAGAAATAGCAGATCTACAAGCTCTGCTGCGAGGCGTTGTGAGCTTGTAGATCGGCTATTTTCGGCAAAGAGGTTTGGTGTAGAGGGAAAAAAAGCAGACTAAGTACAGAGTGAAACGTCAAGTTTATTAAGTATTGACAGTTCAAGTGGTTAAATATTTGAAAACACAAATTGACATTAATCCAAAATACACTGATGATTGTGCTGTCAAACGATGAAACTATAAATTATGTTATCTGGGGGTCCCTGCTTCATCTCTCTCTCAGCTAAGGGGTTCTTGGCCTGAAAACGTTGAAGACCCCTGCCCTTATACATTGCACACAAAAAGGGCCGAGGCGCACACGAGAGGTTGCTGACGAAAATGCCAACAGCATAATAAGCGCACTGGAGTGGTGCAGTGGTAAAGTCCCTGTCCACCACCACAGAGGTTGTGGGTTCAATTCCACCAGGGTGCATCCGCAGGGTTTAAAGCCAAAAAGAATCAGAAGATGGAAAATCATTGTCAGTCCATGTCCCAGTGATTTTTGAAACATGGCGCACACCGATATTTGGGGTGTTTCCTTGAAGTTCTGAACTGCCTTCACTGAATGTGTGTGTGCCAATCCATGCTTGATTTTATAAAAGTATCTTCTGAAGTTCTGTTGTATTCTATGCTAGTCTGGGCCAATTCAAATTCTCATATCTTGAAATTATAACTGCTTTTTAGTTTGGAGATCTCTTGACTAGCGTTTTGACCACTTTGTCATTCACACCGCGGCCATCGCTACACCTCCCCCTTATTTTATGTTATTTATTATTTTTTGTGGCACGTGTCAGCATGGAGTGTTGGGCGAGTTGTATTTGGATGGAGAGAGACAGAAAAAAAAAATAGGTCAGAGTAGAGTTGTAACTCAAGTTGGAGTTGAAGCCGCGTGCTCGTTTTAACCCTCAAAATGCCCGAGTCGCATTAGATTTTAACCACTTTAACCATTATTTTATGTTTTAACTATTGAAAAATAGCGGATATCTGCTACTGTTTAAAAATTGTTAAAATGTGCGCAAGTCATTGAATATCTTTGACCCGATCTTTGACCACGACTTCTAAATCCTTCCTCTAAATCAACTGTTCTCAAACTTTGTCATGTCAAGGACCCCCAAAATTATAGGTATTTGGCGGCGGACCCCCATCTCAAAATATGTTGTTCCAGGGACCACCCTGAAGCAAATATTTGAGTTACAAATGTTTGCTTTTAAATAGACATATTCAAAGACTTGCCAAAAAATAGCAGATCTACAAGCTCGCCAAAAAATAGCAGATCTACAAGCTCGCAGCGCGGCACTCGGTGCCGCGCTGTGAGCTTGTATATCTGCTATTTTTCAACAGTTAAAGCATTCAATAATTCTAGGCCTAAAAGGCTTAAGCGTCCTTCCAGAGGAGAGGAGATGGACTTGAGGTAACGGGGTAGAACGGTAACAAATCTGCTGGGGCGGTCGCCAACTGTCATCCCCGTGCCACTACCCTCCTCTCATCCTGGCAACGAGCCTCGGTTCTGTAGCAGGACACGGTCCCTGCTCTCACACGTAAGGATGTGACGCTACGCAATATTATCGTTTATCGTGATAAAAAAAACACTCGCGATAATCGTATCGTGGAGATTTAATTTATCGTTATATTGTCCTCCGTCATGCACTGGGATCAATTCAGCTTTTATTTGCTGAGCTGCATATCCGGTACCACTGAAACCCTCTATTGGTAAAAGGTACTTATTTTTGCGACCGAAGGTCGCATATACTCTGAAAAACCGTGTCGCTTGAGTGACCTTCCTTCCTTCCGTAACCTTCCTTCTGTAACCTTCCTTCTGTACGGGAGTGATGTCAGTGTGATGTCAGCGAGTTGTGACATCACTTCCTGTACGGGGCGGCTACACGAAATGTGGATAACACTATATATGGAGATAGTCCAGTCGATCATGTCATATGGGACTACCGTCATAGACAGTAGCCAAAAGAGAAGGATACGCAAGACTAAGAAAGACAAAAAAAGAGAAGAATAAAAAAGAAAAAAAAGGAGGAGGAGGATAAAGATACCAAAAGGAGAGAGAAGAAAGGGTGGATGAGGTACAATGTGTCTCAGAAAAGAAAATGTAACAAGGAGGTGGCAACGGGGCAGCTAGATAAAGTTATTAGGCCTGGATCCGACTTTAAGTCGACGCACAGGATTCCAGAAGTGTAGCGCTTATTTGCTCTTGTATCAAACTGGTACTCGAAACGTTCTTAGAATTTAATATATATTTTCTAAAGTAAATATGGGGGCGGCTGTGAAAAAAAGAGAAGAATAAAAAAGAAAAAAAGGAGGAGGAGGATAAAGATACCAAAAGGAGAGAGAAGAAAGGGTGGATGAGGTACAATGTGCGGTATCCTCCTTGTCAAGCTCGACGTTGGGAATTTGGACCTATACATGGAGAAATGGAGAGAACCTGTTTGGCCTAAACATGGAGATGTGGTACAGAATGACTCATATATGGGCATAAAAAGTATGTCATGTGACATCACTTCCTGTACAGACAGTCAGACAGACAGCCATTGACTCCGGCCTAACAATGGCTACTGTCTATGACGGTAGTCCCATATGACATGATGGACTGGACTATCTCCATATATAGTGTTCTCCACATCTCCATGTTTAGGCCCTATCGCTCACACCCTAGGTGGGGTTGGCGATAGGGCCTTTCTGTGTGGAGTTTGCATGTTCTCCCTGTGTCTCCTAGGGTTGATACCCTCACAAAAACATGAACAAACTCCCCCCAGAATGACAACAACTAGAATCGTCAGAGAAACGCTGTGGTTGGCCAGATAGTCAAGAATTGGAGCGGGCGAGGTCGCATGTCACCCTGAGGTCGCATTCCACCCTCAGGTGTCTTACTAGTAATATACGTACTTGATACCTACTTGATACAGTCTTTTTTTCACTCTCTATCAAATTTCTTTGCCGAAAAATAGCAGTTGCGACGCGTTGTGAGCTTGTAGATCTGCTATTTTTTGGCAAATGTTCCGTCCCAGGATAATGGATTTTGATTATCGTGATAATATCGTAAATCGCGATTTATTTTCTCACAATAATCGTGATATGAAATTTTCATATCATCCCATCCCTACTCACGTGCACACGCGCACACACAATCATATATTGATCCGAGGCTCAAGTCCTTCTGGATACTTGATATATTAGTGAAAGTACATCAACAAACGGGTGTGTGTGTGTGTGTGTGTGTGTGTGTGTGTGTGTGTGTGTGTGTGTGTCATACTGCAAGTGTTGGAGAAGAAATAGAGACGTTAGGGTTCATGTGGTTAAATTATTGCTAATTAATGACAAACAATAAACTCTCCCAGCAGCACTTCATGTCATGTCACAAAGACATGACAGTAAACAGGACACATTGCTGCAACAGCAGGTTTTTGGGGTGGACGGACAGACGGACGGACTGACGCACGGACGGACGGACGGACGGACAGACGGACGGACGGACAGATATTCCATTCGATATTCTACATAAGTACATCATCATGCAATGACATCACAAGATTGTCGTCACAACCAATGTAACTGTCCTTTAAAAGTAATCATCCAATTAACACAGTGTCATTCAACAACTTGTTCCAACTAATTAAACTGTTGTTTTAACAACTGATCCTGTAAATTAGTTGCACTGATCCAGGGTGTTGTTGTTGTGTGAAATGATTCACTGGACGATACATCTGAAAGGAGGACCAAGGGAATCCTGGCATGCTGCTGTGGTAGTCGGACACAAGCTGTACTCATTTGGAGGATACAACAACAAAGATCAGGTTATGTGGCTGAACCGCCTTCTTCTTCAAGCATTTGATCAGATTGAAGTCCACATCTTCAACACAGTGTCTTTGCGTTGGAGGAAGTTGCCCCCAGTGACAAATGGAAGAGGACAACGTCCCATTGAGGTTCCCTCCAGGCGCCAGGGCCACACAGCTGTACTGGTAGAAGAGACTGTCTATATATGGGGAGGATACTATCCTTCCTGCAATGTGCTTTATGCCTTTGATGTCGACACCCACAGCTGGTTCAAACCCAATGTTTCTGGGAATATTCCAGAAGCAAGGCGCTACCACTCAGCCTGTATCCTGGAGAAGGTCATGTATGTGTATGGAGGAAACACCCATCTGACTGGCTATACTAATGACATGTACAAGTTGGACACCAGCATAATGGTCTGGTCTTTAATTAACACCAGAGGAACTCCACCACGTGTTTCACGTCACTCTGCCGCCATCATTGGAACAAAGATGTTTGTATGTGGGGGCTATGAAAGCTATGGGGGCTATGGGGGCGGTTACTACAACAGCATCAGAGTGTTTGACACAGAGACCAACTGCTGGCTGAGCACGCCTTCTGCACAGCTCCTCCCAGAACGACGGCGTGGTCATTCAGCCTTTGCCTACAATGGAGAGCTATATGTATTTGGTGGATCGAACAGGAACCAGTACTTAAATGATCTGTGGAAATTCAGTCCAGAGACCTTTTCCTGGAAGCAGGTTGAGACCAAGGGGAAAGACCCATGTAGGATGAGTGGGATGTGCTGTTGCATGGTGGGAGATTGTATTATGATCCATGGAGGAGAAATAGGAAACAGCATCGCTTCTCGTGACCTGTACATCCTAGACTTAAATCCTAGCCTGAAGATGTTATGCAAGCTAGCAGTCACTCAGCATGGTCTGGATCAGTCTGAACTCCCACATGACATCAGGTGGGAACTGGCTGCCATGACTACCAACAGCAACAGAAAAGAATGACATAGTGCCCCCCCACACACACGAAAATAAACAAACAAACCAACAAATAAAAACGCAAGTGGCAAAAAATTGTTATGAGATGATGATGAAGGGGAAAGTGATGAAGAAAAAGGTGATGACTTTCAGGAGAATATGCAGATGAAGAAGACACACAAAGATACAGAATATATTTGTTGACAGTGAGTTTTTAGTGAGGGAGTAACACTGCTGTTAAATTCATCACTATTCACCTTATTCCTGGCCACTCCCAGGAAGTAGGGTGAAACACCTGGGCTGGGCGGAACACCTGGGAAAGTGGTAAACAGGAAACTCAAAGATGTCTCTGGGTGTAACCTGTGTTGCCATGTCTGTTTATAGTAAGCAATTTGGGTCTTTAAAAAGAAAAGTGTTGGTACTTATTGGGGTTGCTTTCTATTGTTTTTTAAACATTCCCAATCTTTTTTTTTTTTCATATCAAGCATCCCCAGATTAATATATTTGTCCACAGTCGTAGACTCCCATCTGAGAATATGTGGTGCCAGGGACCTCCACACAAGATTTGTGTCATTGTTGTTAATGGCTGTGGATAGGTAATTGGTAAATAGACTGCATTTCTATAGCACTTTTCTCCAAAGGTCACCAAGGCACCAATCTGCTTCTTTTTTTTCTCAATAGCTTTTAAAAATTGCAGATCTAGCAAGCTCGCAATGTGTCGCAATGTGACACATTGTGTGATT